>NC_043961.1:20737914-20877914 GCF_902148855.1 Sphaeramia orbicularis | reverse complement strand
AAAATCACTTAACAAAGGTTAAATGTAGAAAAAAATTCTTCCAAACCTCAAAAATAGTTATAGGTCTTTATGGAGCAAAGTACTGAACTAAAAATACTGGTTTAGTTCCAATGACTGATACATTATTATATGTATAAGCAGCATGTTAGTGTTGTAGCTGCCAGAGGTGGAACTAATTTACACTCATTTATGCATAGTTTTATGTGCTCTAAAATAAGAAAAAACAAAACTCTGATAGACAAATGCGAATATTTTTTATTGAGTGATACATTTTTATTAAGCTCTTACTGAAATTAAGACGTGATATGTTTGGAGGGGGAAATCACCATGTGGTAGAACTGTTAAGAGTTCGTAGGCATCATTGAAATGTGAGCCAGATGTACTTTTTGTAAGACATCATGAGCTTAAACATAGTTTTATCTCCAACAACGTAATGTATTTTTAAAGCATGTTGTGCCAGCTATTGTTCAAACTAAATTAAAAGTAACTAGAAACTAAAGTTGTCAGACAAGCCTAATGGGGTAAAGAAAAAAAGAAAAAAAACTACAGTATTTCCCTTTAACTCATAAAAGACCCAAACATCCTCTGGTGACCAAAATCATTTACTGATATAAAAAGTTAAATCACTTCTGATCCACTAACCCTATCAATACATGTAAATAATTAGTGTAAAATACAGTTTGTCATCTTTTCATGGTCATCAGATATGACCCATTTGGACGTTCAGAGACGCTGTAGTTACCGTAGAAACACCGTCATCATCTACAATATTGATTCACCAGTAAAACCCATGGAGTTGGATCAATGACAGTGGATAGACACACTTGTTTTTATGTTCAGTTAATGATACATTTTACTGGAAAAGTCCCTTTTTCCTCCATTTTCTCTGTTTTTGAAATAATAACCCTCAACTTTAATTTGAGTTTTTATGGACATCAATCATGATCAGTAAAATAAACGGAGGAAAATACCTGGTTTTCACTTAAGAATGCAAAATACTGAGAATAATACTAGAATAAATGGTGATAAATGACTTCAGAAAAGTTAAAAATAGAGAAAAAATTATTAGGGGACTGATGCAAAAGTTGCACTGGGACTTTATGGGTTAATATGGAAGCGCATCAGTAAGAATTTCCATCTTTAATTCTTAAGTGAAATTACTCTTAGTTCATAGAAGTTTGACCTCTGCACCTTGAAATATGTTCTGCCTCCTCAGATTTCCTCCATGGCCGTAAACCCACTGTCACTGTGCAGTCTCCTCATCCCATCTTTCAGTCCCTGGGTATGGCGAGTGGACGGGAAATGACAGACATGGTGGTCGGCCGGGCAGCACCACCTCAGACCTCTGTAGAGACTCCGTGGGGTGCCCCTTTAGTGTGGGGTGACACACGAAACTCAGTTTGGCGTAGGGCTAAATTTGCACAGCGGGATATCCACACAGGCCTGTTGGCCCTGGTGGTGGGAAGGTACGCACAGTTTGTCCGACGATTCCTCTCCTCAGCTGAAACCTACTTCCTCCCTGGTCGCACCGTGACCTACTACATTCTCACAGACAATCCCCGTACTTTAGAACCACCTATTGAGTTAGGACCTGAACGACAGCTGAAGGTGGTTCCCATCGCAGAGTTCCCTGGCTGGGAAAGGTTGTACTATCGTCGCATGGCCCTTCTAGCTGACGCCATCAGGGACCCCATTGGCAGTGAGGTTGAATACATCTTCTGTGCTGACATAGACCAGGAGTTTGTTGCTCCAGTGGGAGAGGAAATCCTGGGAGACCTGGTGGCTACCTTACACCCTGAGCTCTATGGGATGCCACGAAATGCATTTCCCTATGAAGTTGAGGAGACCTCATCGGCATATGTGGAGGATGATGAAGGAGACTACTACTACACCTCTGAACTGTATGGAGGACTAGTTTCTGAAATGTACAGGCTGGCTCGGGCCTGTTCTTTGCTTATTCTGCAGGACCAGGCAAATGGGGTAACAGCCAGGGGCTTCGAGGAGAGCTACCTGAACCGCTATCTGATCAACCACAGGCCGACCTGTGTGCTTTCACCAGAGTATAGCTGGTGGGACTCTGCTCTGGCTACTAATGTGCCGGTACAGAGGCTACTGTCCTTAGGGAGGCAATGTGAGGCCTTTGATATGCAAAAGAGGGAGGAACACAAATGCTGAATTGATGTAAAAGCAAAAACAGTAGGATTGTCATGACTTAACCAACTGATACATGTAGATCCTATCAAAAAAAGAACAAATCTATTTTGTCTTCAAGGTCCTTCAGGGAAAGTTAACCTAATCCCCTGCAGTTCCTCCAGACCTTCCCTTATGGGAAACTAATGAAGGCAGGAAATATATGAAAAATGGAAGCATTTCCTAAAACAAAATGACAAAAACACAAACAAGATGAGAATGGACTGATCTGTAGTATCCTGTTTTACCACAGCTCAAAAAACGTTTTCTTAGTGTTGCATAAATGAACAGTTTTCCATCCATTTCATATGCTGTTTTATTAGCCAATAATTACTCCTTGCAGTCACGCAGGAGCAGACTGCACAATCTGCTGTCAATTAAAGGCCCATTTGTGTGAACAGCGCCTCTGCATGCTTACTATCTCTTCCACAACAGACAAAAAAGAAATTGACCTGTCTCTTTAAACGGAGCCCTGCGCTCTCCATTAATGTCAGCTTCGGAGATACCGCTCCAGTGGCTTTGTGGTCAGCAGTGATAAGAGTCAACAATGTAAGTGCACACTCTCCCCACAGTGGCCAATCATTAACTGGAAGAGCTGCTGTTTCAAGGACTTTAAATACCAGGTGGGTGAAATGGATATAGCAGGATGCTGTTTCTCCTGGTTTTCATGTGTATATTGTAGAAGTTTTCTTGAGCTCCAGAAAAAATAAAAATAAATTGGAAAAGTGTGAAATACTGATTCTGCATGCAATAAAGTACATTTTTCATGAACTGCTACTTTCTGCATATAGGACTTGGGGTAAAAGGTAAACTTCAGTGACCTCATGTGGCTTGTTTTCTGCTAGTCTGCCACCTCTCACGTCCCCCACACATAGACACGCTCTCACATTCATGCTCTGCATTTTCTTCCTCTGTTTTAATGGGAGGGTTAAACAGCAGCAGATGGCCTTTTCTCACTGCCAACAGAATCTGTGCATGTGCCAAGTCGCCACGTGGAGTACAGTTGGAGGTGAGCTTCAGATAACACTGTGAAATTTCTTTTTCACGAAACTTAAAACTGTCAACGCATACAAACACCTGCTTTCACTGTATAGTTCCGAAGTACCAGAACTCATAAGGCAAAAATGCATTCTGTTCTAATGTAGCTGCAACTTCCTGTTTCATAGCACAATATGATTGCCATCTGCAGGTGTTTCTAAATATACTATTTGCTTTGAATGAGCTGCGTCACCTATATGTAAAGGCTATCTGATCCATGCTGAGTAGCCCTTTTCATACCACAATGCAAAGCAGTTTAAAGAATTATTGGTGTAATCCCCGTCATGTGGTTTAGTGGTGGTAAAGGAGTCTAGTAGTATAGTCTAAGACAGACGAATAGACAGTATAGACAGAATAAAGATCTTTAACATGAAAACACATGCTCATGTTTCTGTATCAACACATTTAATAATGCCTCCTTTTTGTGCAAATGTGCAGAACTAGTCACGGTGAGTCTATTTTTCATAAAAATCTTTGTCTTAGAGCAATGAATATGTGGTATAAACACAGATAAGTTAATCAAGTTGCAATGCAATTATCCTTTATCTACATATACAAACAGAATCAAAGTCGTACAAACATCTGTGTTTTAATGACATTTACACATGTATAAAAGGAGGGAATTTCCTTCCTGTGTCTATTTGCACCAAATAAGGAAGTTGGAGCATCTGGATAAAATCCAAACCAGGATGTTGCTGTGAAGTAGCAGTACGACTAATGAGCCGCTGCTACACTGCCATGACCGTTTATTTGTGTCAATTACAGGTCATGTAAGCTACATGGCAGGGAATTTTATGTACTCGACAGTATTCTTAATCAATAATGAGGAGGTCTTGATCATTTGAATCTTCTTCACTTGTGTGGTGCACCCTTACAAAAATATATCCATGTACAGTAAAGTGTTTTTTTTTCATATGCTACATTCAGTAGTTGCAGTCAAAGGCTTCATCATTGAACAATAATACTTTTAACACTGTAGAAACAGGTCAGTCAACAATAGTGTGTCTTAATGGGGGTGTTCTGTCGAGTTCAGCTGCTCCGTCGAAGTAAGCTACCAGGAGCTTATATCGACAGTGACGTCTATCAATTGACGCTACCCCGTCAAAACATGCTACCTTACGTTTTGACACGCCTATTTGAAAATGAAATAATCCTTCGACTGCAGAAAAACACCATTATTTACTTATTCATCTGAATATGGGTAGAGGAAGCTCATTTCGACAGACTTATTACTTCTATCAAATAAAGCTCCCACTACAGGTAACATTTATACAGGCTTATAACTTCTATTAAATAAAGCTCCTACTATAGAAACACCATTATTTGCGTTATTATCATCTCAGTTCAATATTCTATGTCTATCCTTCGTGCACGTGTAATTGCTTACAGGAATTATTAACATAGATTTAGTCAGTGAAATGGTAGGCTACCATTATTGGTGTCTGTTGAACTAACTTAAACAATAATCTAAACGCCATTAACACCCACCTGACCCACGTACTTAATGCTATGTCATACAATGAGAACTTCCTTACGCTATTATTGTCTAACGTCAATATTCTACGTCTATCTTTCGTGCACATAATTGCTTCCATGCTTACTGCTCAAAAGGCACTATTAAAGAAATATGCTTACAAAATATGACTCACTTCTGCCTGGGGTAGCACAAATTGATGGGCGTTTAAACTGTGAAAACGGTTAGGGGTCATGCACATGCTCAGTAGCGCTAGGTAGCTCAACTCGACAGGTAGGGTGGCTCGACAGGACAGGGGCAGTACAGCCCCCTGGGGGGTGTTGAGACAACGTTGGGGGGTGTTTGGAAGGTGAAAGCTGAGAGGGGGGCGCTGAGGCACAAATGGGGGCCGTTAATCGGTGTTATTCGTCATAATGTATAAGCATGTTATCTCAGTTGTGAATGTACGTCTCCTGCACTCCCCCACCCCATCCTGGTCTTCCGCATTGAGGTCTGTCGCATTATTAACTTACTTACTTACTTACTGCACCGCAACTAAACCCCCCCCCCCCCCCCTCCCACACACACACACACACACACACACACTTGCCAAATTTTTTGGAGGCGGGGGGGCAGCACGAGGCTCATGATAATGTAAGGGGGCGTTTGTTCAAAAAAGGTTGAGAACCACTGCTCTAGAAGAAGGAAACCAAATTGATGAAATAATGATAATAATAATAATAATAATAATAATAATAATATTATTATTATTATTATTATTATTATTATTATTATTTAAAAAATATTAGAATCACAAATTTTTGCCAGATGACAAAAAGAAGCATCATTATAACTGCACTGATTTTAGGCTCCAGCTGCTACAATATGCGGCTCAGATTAAGTCTAAATCTAGGCATTGCCAACCCTTAACCTAGGAATATTTCTGTGGTGACTTTCAATGATTTTTTCTCTCCATCTAACCTTCACGAAAGGATTTATCACTATTTACCTTTTATCTTCTGCAGTTTTACAGTGAAAAACAGATATTTCCTTATATTTAATGTACTGACCATGTAGATGTTCATAAAAGCTTAGAGTCAAAGGTTAAAACTGAAGCAAAATTGATTTTTTTTAACAACATATATAATTAACTGAACATGAAAACTAATGTCTACAACCACTACCATTTGTCAAACTCCATTGGTTTTACTGGTGAATCAATGTTACAGAAGATGACAGTGTTTCCTTGTTCACTATGGAGTCTCTGAATGTCCCAATGGGGCATATCTGATGCTGCTGAAATGCTGAGAAACTCCATTTTACTTAATTATTTCAATGTATTGCCAGGATTAGTTGTTCAAAAGTTACTAAACATTTCAGATATTTGTTTAGGTCTTTGAGGGCTAATGCAAATAATGACTGTTATCATTTAGAACAGTTTAAATTTAGCAGCATAAGGTGAAACCTAAGGATGAACTTCATTTATTCTCCTCTTGTTTTCACATGAAACACGTCTTTCTATTGTATGAATTCTGTTATATAATACATTTACAGAATGATGAAATGACTGGTTGAATGAATAACTTCTGTCTCATTGCCTCTTTGGTGAAAAAAGCATGAATTCAGTTGCCTTTTAGTCACATATTGTCATTGTGACAGACAGACACACAAATACTTAAGGACCTAACCTTTAAGTTATCAATGGCTGTGTTTAATGTTTATCCTTAAACAAAGGTGTGTAATTTTATCTTATTCTTCACACTACGCTCGCAGGCCCCTGTCAGGTGACACCTTCAGGGCCACTGTAAACATAAAGGCTCTACTACTAGTGAGTCCACCCTTAGGGCTTTATTTTAATTGTTTATACAGCAGGTAACCTGTCAGACACAAAAAAACCACCTTTAGAAGTAAATCCATCAGGGTTTTATTGTTTAGTTAATTAACACCACATGACTATGGAGCAAAATCTTGTTTCAAATGCTAGCAATTCTAATTATCTTTAAATCAACTGTGCACACAAAAAATTAAAGATAGGTTAAAGTCCAAGGCGCCTTCAACACATGATGAGGCTTAAAGGTAAGGTTTTTTGGAATGCATATAAGGGTAAAGTCCCATACATTAAAGAAAACATCATGTCAATGTGTGTTGGTGTGTGTGTAAGATATGCACGAGAACGAGACAGACAGAAGAGGGATGGGTGGAGTTAAAAGCAATGGTAATCTGCTGGATTCACACAGGCCTTTCCCCACCCTGCCCAAGGCTACGCCACACCAAAACGTGATGCCCTAATCATTGGGTCATGGGTACTGACACAGGGAGATAGCGGCGGTGCAGCTGACCAGGGGACACTCTGATGCCCATTCTGCTGATGTCACATTTATCACCCATCATTACAGCAACCACATGAAAGATAATTATAGACCAATATATATATATGGAAAAAAAGTATATCCCAATCTTGCGGTGCTGGTATTTATTTATAACTTATGTTTATATTTGTGATCTACAATTGGACAAAAGTGAGTTTACACTGCAGCATAGTCTACAAAGGCTACCTTTAACAGTTTGACTGGGCTAGAATTAGTTTTACCATGTCAGCAAAACAGAACAGGCACAGGCAGTTTTTTTTGCCAAGAGCTAACTATGTGTGAGAGAGGCTGTGGAAAGGGAAACTAGTTACTAGAAATGATCCTCCAATAAGGCTTCAAAAGACTAAATATGACCTCAGGCTTTGTTCTTAAAAGAGTATAACAAAGTTTAAAAAAAAAAAAAAAAAAAGTGTGGATAAAAGTGAATCAAATCATAAAACCTGCATCTTAAACACTCACATAATAATATTCATGCTACTATAAGATGTTGTTGTGCTGTAAGGTCATTATAGAGTGAGTTCAAGTTAAGACAAATCCACTGTAGGCTGTGTTTCCCTGTAGGCAGCAGCTCTAGTCCCTCCCCAGCCCGGAGAGAAGGCAGGGAGCCGGGGCTGCTAAAGGCTCCAGCCTCAGAGGGACGATGGTGGAGGGCTGGTAAAGATGGCGGCGCTCTCAGAGGATGGGAGGTATGGATTAAATTGTGGCCAACAGAGCGCAGGCAGAGTCACCGTATTGCACGTCAAATTGACCGAGACAGCTCTGAGAGCGATAGAAAGCTACCAAAATTGTATGGTGAGTGAAACTGTCTTTTTTTTTTTTTTTTTACAGATAAAAAAAAAAAAAAAAAATGAACCGGGACTAACGGCTGACACGGCTGGTTTCAGCTGGGAAGCCCTACTGCCACGCACAGCTAACAGCTACAAAGTTAGCTAAGCAGTCCGTGGAGCCACTTGCGTGTTGTTTTTTGAGTTTTAATAGTCTTGTGCTGTGAAAATAATCAACTGGAGACGTCGATTAATTTATTGGCTCGCCACTTGTCTTGGTTCTACGGGATGACAAGTGTTATTTAATCTATTAAACCTGTTGGAAACTTGGTCACTCTGATTAGCCACGTTAGCTTAAGTCAACCTCGGTACAGGACTGTATTGTGTCAACCAGAGAAGTCCATTTTCTTTCAAACTAACCTTACTTTGACCAAATTAGGAATTTCATGTCGACAAATATGCTCGTCAGCAGAAGATGCCTATCATCTATTAAGAAAAATATATCTTGACGAGTCTTTTTAGAGCTTGACAAAAAGGTGGATAAACATGAACTTATTTCGATGCAGTTGTATTTGCTTCAGGGGCAGGGTGAACAAATATAACATTACTGATCAATAGGGGCTTTTGTAACTTTATTATCCTACTACTTTGAGGCATTTGAAACATGCTTCTCGGCTTTCCATATGCTCACAAGTCTCAGCTAATCAGAAACCTGCTACTCGACAGTCATACTGAAGCCTACAGCCACACTCATTTACTTTAAAATGTTAGTAGTTACAGTCTGATCAAACACCACATTATATGATGAAGACAAACAAGAGCCTCGAGTGGTGCAGGGGAATTTTTTTTTTATTTTGTTTTTGTCAAATGCCTCAAAAAATGTGGCATATTATCAGAAAGTTCTGGCTTTAAGGAGTAGGTCAACTGTTACAAATATGTGGAATTTGATACCCATAAACCTCTACTGTTTGCTAATCTATTTTGGATGATTGCTTTTGCTATGGATGTAATTTTCCCCGAAATGACATGCATTTATTCTACAAACCATCAACATGTTTCTTCATCTCATGTGCTGTGTGTCACCCATTAGCTTAAAGGAGCAATAGGTAATGTGTTCATAGTAAAATATTCAGAAATGGACCTAATGTATTATTAGTGTGTTTAAAATAAATAAGTCTGGCATAATGTCAAAGATGTCAATGTGTTGTATTGATTAGATATGTACTGTGTTTATTCACAGCGGAGGACTAGTGTTTTACTGTGAATGTATATGACCACAAGAGGGAGTATTGAGTCACTACGTCTCTTATGGCGCTTAAAACCAGTTTACAACTAAATAACTTTAAAATTAAGTGACAGCATGATTCAAAATACAACTATTGCTGTTGTTATCTCCACTCACCATAGGCTGAAAATGAAAAAAACTGGAGTTTAATGCTGAAATTTAAATGTCTGGTCTTTATTGGTGAGTTTGATTGCAAAGTTCTTGAAGCTATAAAGTTATATTTGCTAAATTCATTTGTTAATATACAATTTTTAATAAACTGTGACTGCCCTGACAAATCAGAATAGATATCAAAGTGTAATCAAGGTGTAGCCCACCACAAATGATATGGGAAACAAAGGTGATTTGTGGATTTACTGTGGCTGGTGTCTGTCTAAAAACAGAGCCAAGTTAGTAGAGCTATAATGCAAACATTTGGCTTACACGGTACATGAAGATCATGAAAGAGCTGAATTATTTTCCCTGACTGAGTTTTTGCTTGAAGGAGAAAAGTCAACACAATAATACAGATAAACATCACCCTTAATTCGATAAGTGATACATTTTTATTTATTGGTGGTTTTGGTAGCCACAAGTCCATTCTGGTTGACAACGTTCCTCTTCCGTTGATAGTTTGGAACCTCAACACAACATACAACCCCTTAAATGCCACAAGTTTAGAAGCTTTGGAAACAGCTTGTACAAATTAAGCACTGCATAACCGTAAAGATTAAATATAACGTGTTAATCCCAAACTGTATGGCGTAATCTTGTTGAGGTGGCACACAGGTGTAATAATCTTGGGAGACCTGAGTTGCAGAGGCCTGAAGCAAAGTTACCTGACCTTAACTCTGCCAACAACACCAGCATTACATAACACGCTGAGTAGGCTTAGGTCTTCACTCAGAGTTCATGTACTGTGACCTAACATTGGCCTTGTGTCTGCTGGCTTTTTATGGCAACTTGTGTGTTTGTATGTATGTCACACACTCCTCATATGTTATACGTCTCAAATACAACTAGAACATCTATGCACAGATTAAAGTAAATGTTTGATTGCCCACTTGAAAACTGATGAACGGAGTCATCAACAAGTTAAGGGAATTCTTTTGTGACAGCCTGCGCTACAACCTTATTGGATGTGGTAATGTTGGTCTGTATGCTGCATTGAACGGCAGCCTGCCATCTCTTGCTGACTGAGCAGCCAAAACTGCCTGCTTTTTGTTTCTCTCTCTCCCTCTCAGTAATGTGTGTTGTAGCTGAACCAGTCATCGAACTATGGAAGCTGGCTATCTTTGTCTTTCTGTGGTGATGTGAAATGTGATCAGGAGAACTCTGTGTGTGGACCGGTTGGTGTGTGAGTGACTAAATGGATAGTGGGGGGAGGGAATCAGTCAGTAGCTTAGCTTTAAAAACATGCCATGGCTCTTTCGGCAAAAATAAGAAAAGTTTATCCTTAATTATACACATTAGATTTTATGAAGGAATTAGCCACTATGCTACGTCTTGCAGCAACAAAACAATGAGGATGACGTTAATAAACACATTTTGCAATATTGTTGATGCAATATTTCAGAGAGCTATGATCTGTCAAGTAGTTCACCTCTTGGTCAGTTGTGACAAGAAGCAATGAATCTTGTGCTTTTGTGACCTTTACTGCCGCAGAGAAGCCACTGCATATTTGTGGCCGTCAGTTCAGTTTCAAGGAGCCACCAACACAAACCTGCTAACCTACACAAAACAAAGACATTCCAGAAATATCCTCTTCAAAATAACCACTGTATTTGACTGTTGTCCAAGTTACACTGCTCGTCTTTAGAAGTCTAAAGGCATGCAGTTTTACCTTATACATACCTCTTAACCGACTAAGAAAATGAAACAGGCACTGTTAGCTCACTTGGTTTCTTTATAGATCAAAATGTCTGAGACACCCAGTAGCATGTTGGGTGTTTGTGATTCCGTATTTTTGACCAATGCCATTGGCAGTATTGGGTAAGTATCGGCACTTGGTTTGATTAAGCAGAATAAACTGACCTCCTGTTTTATCGTCAACAAATGCAGAACCATAGGATCCGCTGCAAAGCATCACAAAAGCACAAGAGCATGTGCTGGTTCTAAACCCTAGTCTCTCTACAGTGTGTAAGAAAACTATTTTATAGATGATGTGAGACAAATGTTTGATCAGTCAGTCTGTCAGTACTGAATGTGATCTGTTTGAGGCTCCACAGTTTCTGAAACCAAATATTTTGAGCACTAGTGTTTCAATCATATAATGCAATGTGTCCTGCTAGTATGAGGCCTTATTTAGCTATTTTTGATTGCTAATTAAATAATGAAGCTCTCAAAATATTCCTTCACTTTTCTGTCGGAGTTAATCTGTTGTTTTTCTTGACTTTCAGAATGTACCTTCACCGCAGCCAACAATACATTTCAAGGGACTTCAAGGCGTAAGTACTTTTTTTCATTAAACAAGGGAAAGTTGAGTGATTACAGCCCAAATTAAAATCCCAATGTGAAATTTTTTTGCATCTCTCAGAGAATGTAAGAATTTGGATTATGTTATTATATTTCTTAATATGTGATTGGTATATTACTTTTGTGCTTAACCTAATTAAAACAAAAATTCTTGCAGACTAAATATTTAAGTTTCTTCTTGTTAAATTTTTATATTACAAAACATTTAAATGGTAAAGTTACAGATCCTGTGGTCACAATGCTGTAGTTCAGGAATGTAGGTTAGCCTTCTTTTAAAACTGTGATTCAACACTTCTAAAGTCTATAAACACTGCTTTGCACTGCTCCTAGTCCATGTTGCACATGACTCACATGTTGCCTCCCTTTAGCTGCCAAGACCTCAGAGACCTCCTTAACTCATTCTCATTGCCATTTTGTACTAGCAAAACCCTAAAGCTCAGATGTCGTTTCTCATACTGTACTACATGTGTATACAGAGACCAAATATATATCATTTATTTAGCCAGGTGAAATCCACATTGAGTTCAAAATCTCTTTTCCAAGAGTGACCTGGCCAAGAGAGCAGTATAGACATGGCTTCAAAAGAAAGTTTAGAAGGAGGTCCAAGGCTAGTTTTGGAGCTGTTTTACCACATGCTTGTGGTTCACAAATGTTTTACAGGCTGTGGTGCAGCACCCAAGTCATTTTGGGCAACATTAAAGCCAACTGAACATAAATCAGTGTAGAGCGTGAAACTAACTAAAGTGTCTCCCTCTGCACAGATCGAATGAATGTTGTTGATTTGTAATAATAATGATAATAATGATAATAATAATAATAATAATAATAATGGAAAAAATTATTTGCCAGTAAATCCCTGAACTTCTTGTGAATGCTCTGTTTTTAGTAAATACATTTTCTTGGGGGTTGATCCTGTGAATGCTAAAACCACACAAACCCCCTTAGTGTGACCACAGTACCTAAGCCCCACCCATAAACCAGGGGGAAACCCTGAATATGAGATTATCTCACCTCACTTATCTCAAATATTATGCAGGGCACATGAATAGATTCTGTAAGATGAGTCATTTTGTGTATGAATTTTTCCAGCGCATTAAAATTCCCAAGACTGATTCATCCTCCGACACCTTCCACAATTTTGATTTCTACCTGTCTAATGTGGGCAAAGACAATCCTCAGGGAAGTTTTGAGTGCATCCACCAGTATGTTTCAAGGTAATGCTGAATCATCTGTTGATGTCTTGACATGCGCTGTTAGAAAGTAAGCCTTTTTGCCTCATTTCTTTCTATATTCTTCTTTGTCTCCAGCTCAGGGGCCTCGCATCTGGCATTGTTGGCCACAGTCCAGGATAAGGTCACAGTTTGTGCCACTAATGACTCCTACCAGGTGACCCGGGAACGTATGACCCAGGCTGTGGAGGACACACGTGAACGTGGGACCAAAGTTATCAAGCCTGGGGGCCAGTACAGAGGTAAGACCCTCACCATAGTCTGACACCATGAAGCCCATCATCTGCGACACTCACAGTCAAGTGCCCGGTTGGATCCCTATACACCCCCATGGCTTCAACCCCTCTCCTCTCTTTTCAGACTCAGTCCCTTTTGAGAGGCTGAATAGGTTAAAGCTGACAGCCTGACTCCATTCAAACCCATTATTGCAACTGACTAAGCCATTTTGCTATCTCGGTCTTTTCCAGATCAGCAGTCTGACTGATAAGAGCTACAGGTGGCGAATATAGCTATTTCTGTGTTATTTACACATATCGTGTCTCAATGATAAAGAAAGAGCTAAAGTATGGTGTCCGTGTGGTATGTGCTGTTTGTATTTATGACCTGTCACGTGCAAACCAGTTAAGACTGTTTGTCATGTTTACCTTTGACTTGATGTTCATTAAGACATTTGGACTAGTTTTTGGAACTTTTATAACGACTGCTTAAGTTTGGGTAACATTCGTTTAACAAAAAAAGTAAACTTTCAGAATCTAATTTGAGTTATTGTCTCTCCCTATCTCTCTCTATCCTCACTCTGCTATGCTAGGGCAAGAGATATGCAACAAAACAAGTTGTGTTTATTTACCATCCCACGCTGTTGTCCAAACTCCAGTCACAAAACAAATAAAGACTTTAGATAAATTAAACATCGACACCCAGAAAGGAAAGACAAACATGCATGCTGCTGCTTCTTATAAAATGTCCAGAGTTAGCATACATTTACAGTTTCTGACCAAGTTGATCAGAAATCCTGGTGAAAAACTGAGCATGCCTGTAAAGGATACCGATGACGAACAAGTGGTATCACTTACTTTAGTATTGTGCTCACAACAACTAGGTTTGTAAATAGGTCTGTGTGATACGACTCAAATCTCATATTCCAATTATTACATCACATCCACATAATAACATTTGATGATTAAACATTTTCTGTAAATTCAGCCTCAGAAAAAATCCTCTAACACTTTTGAAAAATAAAGTTAACTATTTCAAATTTAATTAACTCATTAATTGATTATTTTCTTCCTTTTACAGTGTACATTTGTGCAAAATTTCAGGCATCGAATAAAATATTAAAGTATAAAAAGATAATTGCAAAAAGTTTCACCATGTTTCTGTTGAAAATGTGATGAAGACACAATGAACTGGCAGTAAAATTAAACGGGTCATTTTCTATCATATCGCACATCCCTTGTAAATGTGTACTTCACATAGGTAATCATCAGTTAAAACAAGAGAATGTAAGTAAAAAACTTGATAGTTAAACATACACAGACTATTGCAACATTAAAGGTTTGTCAAGTTGCCATTCTGAGCAGCTCAGACAAAGTAAAATGTTGTAAAGCTAGTTTAAACCTTCACTTGCCCGCTTTCACAGCACTGAGTAGAAATTTGCATAAACTGGGCCAGATAGAAACTGGGAAACGAGAGGAGCAGCAGAGAAAAGGGGAGGGACATGACAGGGACTTGTACCAGCTGGTCTGGAGTGAGAGCCCTATTTATTAATGCAAAGTGTGTGTGGGGGGGTGCCTTGTTTTCACGGTCTGATAATTTTAGGTAATAGTCTGTACCTTTTTTATTAGGACCTTTTTATGTAGCCTGTATTTATTAAGGAGCATTACACAATCCTTCTCATTAGGAACATTTAATCATCTATTCAGATGCCTGTGGTTGTTTACTACAGAGGTTTCCACAGGATTAAGGTATACTGTTGCCAGCACTCTTATGTGTACTCTTATACAAGTTCACCAACTCCACTCTGTAGGTTCACCTGAAAAACATTAATGCATCACCTGCGGCAATCTCTGTGACTTGCTAGACAGCACAAAGTGTCTGTTCCCTCAGCTTTTTCAAGGAGGGAGGGGGGATTAGTATTTTCTTTCTCTTCCTCTTTCTAAACTTAATCTCTTAAAGAGCTTTAGAATTTCATAATGACTGTGGAGCAGTATAGGTAAAAGTAAAAGCCATCCTGACTAAGCACATGGATCAGCAACATGCAGCGGAGGTGTCACCAAGGTTAAATACCTGTACTATTCTTTAGAAATTGCTTTTAACAACATAGTTTATATATGTCAGAGACTTGTAGCTTAAGCAGTAGACCTGTAATTATATCCCGGAAGTGGAGTTTTGGGGATATAATGGTTTTACCCTGAATGCCACAAGATGCTTTTCCGCTGGATCTCCTTGGTGGTTTGGCGATAACTAGGACAGAGTTGGTTGGATTTCTTCTCCCTTGATAACCAACATAGGGGACCCCTAGTGGAAGAACCCTATTGATTTCAGCTTCTCTGTGAATATTATGAGTTATCCAAATGCAGGCGGTTTAGTTGAAAATCAGTTTTTTTGATGTAAATCATGCAGTAATAGGCCGATTTGAGATCAAATTTGGTTCATATTGATCGTCTTACAAATGTTCATTTTCTGGCGACCATCCAGAGTTCATATGGTGTCATTTTCATTCACTAGATGGAGTTTTGTGGGGAAAAATGGGTTCTCTGACCATTATTCTGCAATTATCAGGTCGATGTAGCTCAAATTGAGTTCATGTCGATAGTTTGACAATTCTCTTTCTTGATGCCACTACCTTGAGTTCACATGATGTCATATTTTGACACCAGGTGGTGTGTTTTTTCCAAATGGTTGGGGAGCTACTGTTGAAAAAGAAATTTTTGGGGGACATTATTAAGGAAATAGTAGGCCAGTCAAGCTCAAACTTGGTTCATATTGATCGTCCAAAAATATCCAATATCTTTTCTGACATTATTCAGCAAATAATTTTCTGACATTATTCAGGCTGGATATCCTCTCTGTGAACGTGATGACTCTTCCCCTTTGCTTCATTATATTGCAGAGGACTGGGGAGATTTCGGGGAGATACCCTTGATGTCGGCCCCTGACAGCATAAGCCTCATTTACTGTACACTTTCAGTGGTGTCAGCTTTAACGCACAACTTGGGACTTAATGCTGACAAGGAATAATTTTATCTTAAAAAGGACATGGAAATATGGAAAAGTCCAGAGTGATTGGATTTAGATCTCATTGCACTCTGTGAAAAATATGCAGTGCTGTAAGGAACAGTAAGGCTGAAACAAGTGTAATGTCACTGACTGTAGGTTGGTTTTGCCGTTCCCTATAGATAGATAGATAGATTGATAGATTGATTGATTTACTTTATTAATCCTCAAGGGGAAATTCAGAATACAAAATGCGGTCACCGCTCCACAAACACAGTCATACCACATCAACAATCAATCAATAAATAAATACAGAGTATAAGTAGCTGTGAATAAGTTAGATTAAAAAGAAAGTAGAATTAAAAGACAAAAAGTGTTTTCTACCTATCGCATAAAAACATAAAAGCATAAGACATTTCAATGAGTTAAGTGCCTGGAAAACAGGGGTTTTGTTGAGCAGCAGGTGTCAGTTAATACAGACTACATTAACATTTTAGAGTAAGAGATATGGTGGTTTGACGTAGACAAGCTAGCAGAGGGTTAAACAGTTACTGAACATTGTGTTTGTCTTTTGTCTTTAGGAAAGCAAGTTCATATCCGTAAGCCGGCACTGTCAGCCCCAGATGTGGTCCCAGAGCGTAAGCGTTCCACCCCCATCAACCCAGCCAATACTATCCGCAAGTGCCTTTCAAACAACCCTGTATCCCAGCGGCCGTTTCGAGACCGCATCATCCACTTGCTGGCGCTGAGGTCCTACAAAAAACTGGAAGTGCTTGCTCGTTTGCAACGTGATGGTATTAACCAGAAGGACCGAAATTCCTTGGGGACCACCCTGCAACAGGTACCATGAGGTTTTTTAATGTGCTCGAAAGTGTTGTATTGCTGATTAAGCAACAGAAGTGACAAAATCTGTAGAATCTACCTACTAAGTCTTCCTAGCTAAATTGGAGTAATGCCTTTTTTTTTTTTTTTTTTTTTTTTTTTTAAATCAAAGGATGTTGTGTAAGCAAACAGCAGTTACTTCATGTGGTTTTTTTCACATCATAAATCCCTTTACCTTTTTAAACATGAGTGCACTATGCAAATCTGCTGAGGAAATCTGGTTCAAAGGGTGATGACTCAATCACATAATAATTTGCATTCACAGATGTTTGGCCACCACAGGAAATATGAATTCTTTGAACATGACATATATAATGTGGTCACTGTTTAAGTTGAAACTGTGTGTGTGCGCAAAACAGGTGGCCAACTTGAACCCCAAAGACAACACATACTCATTGAAGGACTTCATTTACCGTGATGTCCAGAGAGACTGGCCGGGCTACACTGAAGATGAGAAGGTCCAGGTCGACCGGGTCCTGACTCGGTACTGAAATTGTCATTCTTTTTTCTATCATGTTACTAAGGGGTTTTTTTTAGATTCTAAAAGATGGCGGTGACAAATATTCTGAAAGCCATTAATAAAAAAATTAAAAAATCTATATACATATACTCACACACATATGGGGTATTATTTTAATGCAGTCATCTTCTTCTCATTTCTCTACTAGCAACACTCTTTTCTCTTTCTCTAACAGCAAATTAGGTCTTACTACTGAGGTACTCTCATCAAGCAGCTCTCCGAAAGAAAGTGTCCCTGCGTCCCCTCCGGTACTTGCACATGTATAAATACTAACACACACACAGTCACAATAAAATGTATACATAACCGCTAAACATCCATGTGGTTTCTTGCAGAAGCGGCAGCCAAACTTTGACTTCATTGATCCTTTGGCGCCCAAAAAAGCCCGCATCTCCCACCTCAGCAACCGGGGGCCAGCCACATCCTCATCCTCATCTTCCTCTGACCGCCGTGAAGATGAGGGTAGCCCCAGTTCAAAACTGTCATCCATACCCTCCAGCATCAACTCGGGTCCTCCCACCCACTTGCCCATCTCTTCCCACCCTCCTGCACCCTCTCACCAGCAGCCTAGTCCAGCTTCCAACTCTAACTCCCCCAGCACCCCAGAGGGCTGCGGCACCCAGGACCTCCCTATGGACCAGAGCTCCTCCTGCAGGGACCCTTCACCCAGCCCTTTCTCCTGTGACAGATCTTTGCAGGACCGCTATCGGCACCCGGTTCCACACCCCGGATCAGCTGCCTCCCCCAGCCCTCCCCCCTGCACCTCACTCACAGTTAGCTCCACTGCCATCTCCAGCCCTTCTTCGTCCAGCACTTCTAACAAAAAGTTGAAGAAGAAATCCAAGAAGCACAAAGAAAAAGACAGAGAGAAGGAGAAAGGGAAAAGAGGCAGAAGTAATCCTCCCGACGCAGCCGAGCAGACTGAAGAGAGTCGTAAAGCCAGAAAGAGGCGCAGTACTGAAGAAAACAAAGAAGTTATCAACGGGAATCCTCACAGAGATCAAGGTTTGTTAGACGTGGCAGTTTTATGCACATAACCAGATGTCTGAAAACTTAGAGCTCCAGTAGGCAGACATCAGCAAAAGAAAACACAAGATTGTGAAAATACAAATCCTCCTCCTGCAGCTCTGAGTATAAAGATAGACAACATGACTCTGGTTCATGCCGCTATGGA
Source organism: Sphaeramia orbicularis (assembly GCF_902148855.1). NCBI lineage: Eukaryota > Metazoa > Chordata > Actinopteri > Kurtiformes > Apogonidae > Sphaeramia > Sphaeramia orbicularis. The sequence goes on along the minus strand of NC_043961.1, from coordinate 20,859,340 downwards.
AAAGTGAAGCCAAAATATCTCGGGTAGGGGAACTATGTTGATTGTTTTGGGAGCCACAGTGTCTGCACAGTAGAGACACATTTTGACAGTGATCGGTCATTACAGTGGTCAGTTATGCCCCCCTGCCTGAAAAGATCTGAAAATGGCTAAAATATTCTGTCTCAGGCTAGTCTTTTGAAAGCCTGTAACAATCGAGAGGAGGTGCAGAAGTCTAGTTTCATCTCAGACACTTCAGAGTTATGCTGACAGGATATAATTAAAATTTTAATGGGATTTTTTGCTCAGTATTTCCCAAAGAAATACTGCCTACTGAAGCTTTAAACCACTTATTGAATGTTTAGACTCTTCACAACTCCACTCAATATCAACCATTTTTCTCCTTAAAAAAAAAAAACATGCATGTGCACCATATGTGATCAGAATCGCAAGTGAGAGTTTATCTTTGAGACTTTGGATTGTGGTTCACGTTGTTGCAGTATTTATCTCTGTCAGTTACACCTCACCCAACCACATACAGTTTAATGTTTTTGATTCTGATTAAGTGGGTTTTGTCTGAACATGTTACATTGCTGATAAAGGCTCGTCTTTAATCTGTAGCCTTCAGTTCTGGGTGACCTTTTGTTGTGACAGTCGGTGTTGCGGGTGTAGATTAAGACGGTCTTCTTCCTCATGCTTTGTTTGTTTGCCCAGTTCTTGCTGAGAAATATGAGTCACTATATCCAGGCGTGTTTTGCTGTATCACCCAGATAATGCTAATGCTATTTTTGGTGCATTTCACTACACCTGGAGTAGAATTTCATTCAGTGAAATTTTACTCGCGGATAGAAGCCATTTATGGTTAAATTTACCAGGAAATAAAAATAAGCATATTTGAACCAACTAACAAAATGGGATGGAAAAGCTTTTAGCATAGTGTTTTTGTAGAAGCTGTGTCAAAGCACTTAAATTGTAGTGTCTTGTGTGTGTTTCTTTTGGTGTAACCCATCCATTATTTTTGAGTACATGCAGGCATCATTTACCGTATAATTTCTGGCATACACCGCCACTTATGAGTCACAGCTAGTATAGATGTGTCCTTGTGATATGTTGCAGACTATGTGTCTTTTTCTTCTACATCCACTGTTAAATACACTTGTTGTCCTTGGCAGACTGCAGCTTTTTGTATTTGAAATAATCAGTGTAGCACTTTCACATAGACAAATGCTTTCTCTTTTTTTCCCCCCTCAGACTCTTCTGACAAAGAGAAGCCAGTCCAGTCCACTGAATTTCCCAGTAGTGAGATCCCGGACTATGTCGTGTGAGTAAATGTTACAGACGTTATGTCACAGTGACACCATCTTTATGTTTCATGTCTTCATATTATAGCTACAAAACTTTGATTCGACATTGTAACATTACTTATATGTGATTAAACTGAAAACAAAACAAACTGAACACAGGAAATGCAATTATAAATACATCTGTGTTGAATCTGAATTGCCTGCTATTTGTCTTTTGTACTTGTTTGGGATTGTTTTGTATTTTCCAAGTCATTATAACTAGGGCTGTAAACGTGTCATCTTCTGAGAAGCTTAATAGCTGTTGAGCAGGCTTCATTTAACATGATCATATTAAATAACTTTAATGAACAGTTACTGTGATGCATGTAAATAAGACACAGTTGAGATGCTAATTTGAATTATGTTCTCTTGAAAAAGCAACAGTTCAGTTTTATCTCTTTCCACTGTTAACAGGAAGTACAAACCGTTGGGATCAATGGACCAGCGCCAAAGTTATAAGGATGACTTCAATGCTGAGTATGATGAGTACCGTCAGCTGCACGCCCGTGTGGAGAACATCACCCGCCACTTTACCCAGCTGGATACCCAGTGCCGGAAGCTAGCACCAGGCACCAAAGAGTACCAGGTCAGTCCTAGACTCTAAAGGCTGCACTTGTGTTGATTATTGGTATTGGACTTGCCAGCCTGGTCTCTAGAGCCGCATACTTAACAATCCTGAGAATCTATGAGGGCTTTGTTTTTCTTGACTGCATATTCCATCACTACCATAAACATTCAGACAAGGCTGTGGTTAGGGCTGTGTTATTTGCACATTGGGAAATCACCATAAACACCATTTTTAAAAAAAAAAAAAAAAAAAAAAAAAAAAAAAGTACAATTTCACACAATCACGTTGCTGGTGTTCATATTCTGTCACCAGTTTTATGGTATTTTTGTAGTAAATACTATAAACTTTTACTCATAGTTTCACCTGTGTTTTTGCAAAATATCTTTTTATTATGAAGGTACTTTTAAGCTGCATAAACTCCAGTTAAATTTTAAATGTGTTTCAGAGAAAAATTTGTGTTGACTGTGGGTATAACTAAACTACAAAATAAAACCAATCAGTGTGGAACCAATAAGGAATAATGCATGTTTAAAAAATAGGTCATTATGGTCTTACAAATCTGAATTTTTCCATGTTGAAACCTTCAGAGATTGTGAGTAGGATATTCTGCATACTAGTCACCATATACAGCTTTAAAGATTAGTGTGAGGTATTTTCACCCATTTCCCTGTAACACTTCATCTGTTTACAGTGTTAGGAAGTGTGAGGCGCACTAATTATAAAGCATAAAATTGTAAAAATCCAGTTGTGCTAAGTAACCTTTTTTATTCTTAATTTTGCAGAAGGTGCAAGAAGAGGTCCTAAAAGAGTACAAAAAGATGAAACAAGTGAGTAGTTCCACAGGTTTCTGTGTGTCGGAGGATTTCTTTGGATGCAAAACGGGTGTTGCTGCAGCAGAAGTCTGACATTATGTGTTTGTTTTACAGCACAGCCCCAACTATCACGAGGAGAAACAGCGCTGCGAGTACCTGCACAACAAGTTGGCCCACATCAAGCGGCTAATAGCTGATTTTGACCAGCGCCGAGCCCAGGCCTGGTGCTGAGAGCACAACACAGCTCAGCACAGCCTCTTCAATAATCAGTATTGAGAACAAAGTGTCGAACCAGGAGGGGACGTCCAACTGGCTCTTATTTATTACTCCCCCTTCTGTTACTGCCTCCACAGCAGCCCCTCTCCTCCTCTTCCTCCCCTCCTTTTTTTCCACCCTCCTATTTCATTCCTACCTTCTCTTCTGATCTTTAATTCCACGGGCATCATTTTTGCCTGCAACCTTAAAATCTGACTTTGACATTACCCCTATCTTTATGATTTCTCAATGTTTTTTTTTTTTTTTCTTTCAATGAGCTCCTGTGAAATTTCATACCACTGGACCAGTGGATGGGGCTACATGCATGTGTGAAGGGGTTTTGGGGAAACAAACTTAAACACTTCTAACCTTTGAAGGACTTACTCATGAGTCAAAAAAGAACAAAAAAAGTATTTTTGAGCATCAGAAAAATTATTAACATGTATTTAAGTAAAAAAAAAAAAAGAGGGAGATCTATTTATTTTGGGACTTGTAGTGCAAAAGAAGAGTCCGCAAATGATATATTGTTTAACTTTTGTTGAAAACAATGCAAAAAAAAAATTTACCGTGGGCCTTATGTATTTGACTTTGTGAAGCCATTTTGCACGCAAGATCCATATGTCATCTCATCTGGCAAAGATTTGTCTCCTGCCTCATTTCCTCTCATCCTAAATAATCTGTAATGGATGAGTTGGCTTTAGCACATTACTGTCATCGATGCTGAGGATGGAGGAAATGAGACGGGCAGGAGAAGTCACTTACGCCAACTGAGGAACGACAACAGTATGTGTGCATGGATTGTAAATTTAGATGTAATGGCCATGTGGGGTGGTTAGGGAGGGGTAACTAAAGGTGTATATGATCCCCTCTGAGGGGGGGAAAGTATTCCCTGCACCAACAGTGTTTCGTGTTCACGGTGCATTATGGGTGCCTTAAGGTGTTTACACTCGAGCACGTCGAGTTGGGCCAACCCTTAGGGTTTGCAGGCTACACAAAGGAACTACAACTGCCTGGTAACAGGTGTGTGTGTGCGTGTGTGTGTGTGTGTTGAGAGAATGGATGTTGGAGTGGTTGAGGATGGAAGGGATGTTAAAGTCTGGTAAGGAGTCGAAGTGTTACAAACTGTGTGTGTTTTGTATGCATGTGATGTGGAGTGACAGGTGAAAGATAAAATGTGGGGATAAATATGAAAAACGACAAAAAAAGCTGCTATAGTGTTTGTCCAGTCAGAGCACTCAGGATCAACCTGGCTGGAGTAACAGTACCTTATCTTAATCGAAGAGATGGAGAAGATCTTTATTTTCCAGAGAGTCATCTGTAGACCATGGAAAGGCCCACCTCTCCAGCTGTATCCTGTGGCAAACACTGTTTCTGTTTTCGAGAGGAAAAAAAAAAGTCATCCACCAGAGGACATATCTGTATGATGATGTCAAATGTATTTGAATCTCAGTTGAAGTTCTGAGTAATTTTTTTTTTTTCCAACACTGAGAATGATTTACTTCGATGGATGGATAGGTGGGATCTATGAAAAATAAGAATATATTTTTGAGTCTTTATTTCAACAAGGGAAAAATTGTTTACAAGCCTGTGTTAGACTGTTTGCCAAAAATTAAATACTTTTCTGGTACTGCATCCATGGAGTTAAATTTCTGATCGGGGCTCAGTTTTAAGGAACATCAATACAGGAATATGCATCTCTTGCTGAAGATGAATCAAAAATACTGCAGCATTTAATAACATGCAGAGGAAGAGGAACTGTGAAAGACATCTATTGAAATGGTCAGACGTTTGATTCATCTTCAGCAGCCTGGTCTAAGACCATTTTTGTAATACAAAAATTTGACACCTTTTTTTTGGTCAAAATGGAGATTCGTGAGGAGACGTTGACCGGTTCTATACCATAAAGCTCTTTGGTTGTGGCGATGTGTCAAATAGTCGGTCTCTGCAGTAGACTGGCTGTGTTGGTTGTTTGTCATGAATCAACTAAATCGGTTGAACATTCATAGTTGGTCTCAAATTATTCAGGCCACAAATCAGCAATTGTTTCTTGGAGGTGTCAGCAATAGGTAAATTGCAATAGTTAACGGTCAGATTTGGGTTTTAGGATCACTTTTCCTCTTGATATTTAATAGTCACAAGGGGCCACCCCAACGGCAAAATAAACGCTGAAGGCCATTGGTTTACATGCAGCCTTTACCCACATCGTCCACTCAACCTTCCAAAGATTTCTGTCCTCAGAGATTTTCTGAAACTTGGTCTGAACAACATGGATGAGGGGGGAAAAAGTGACTCATTAAGGGGAGGAATGGAGTGAGGCGGTATGAGCAAAGAGTTGTAATGAGGAAGTAACAAAACTGAAAATGCCCCGGCTTTTTTTTTTTTTTTTACTTCCTGAAAAACCACTGAAAATCAAGTGAGTTTTGAGTGAAATATGACCGTCTGAAAATGTACCAGACATTTCAATAAAAATCAACCTAGTTTTACCTGGAATGTGTCTGTGTTCTCTTCTGTGTGTGTGCTTTTTCTTCCTCATCTTGTAAAATTTCAAAAATGTTCTCATAGGTCAATGTATTTCCCCAATTTACTTTTGATATATAAAAATATGAACAATAATATTAATACAGAAATGATAATGTAACAGATGAAGGCTTCACTGAACAGTATTTAGAAATGATGCATCTGCTAGAAAAGTGTTGCCAAGTCATTTATTACTAATGCCAGTAACAGTAAGCACTCATAAATGTTACTCATATTTCTGTTATTGATCTACTGTTAATGTTCTTGAGTGCTTCTGTTTAATGCAAATTCATGATGCCACACAAATAGTCCACTGCATCTCAAAGACGAATGTACTTTTTATTGCATTACAGATTTAGTTTTTCATTCCCTTATTGCCCAGTGAAAACCATCTGACTCCCAGTTGTGTTGATTATTACCCCGCCCCCCAAAAGCAAAACTAGAGGTTCAGTTCATACCAAACTGGGTTTATAGATTGCCAGTGACCCAGAATAGATGCGATAACATTTTGGGAAAAGTAGTCAAAATTCAAATTTTTAATTAAATTTTTTAATCTTTTTTTTCCCCCCATTTACTTATCATGGGTGAAAATTCAAATGTCTGTAGCAGCAAAACTATTGGTTGAATTCATACCAAATTGAGTTTATAGACTGCCAGTGACACAGAAGAGATGTCATTACATTTTGGGAACAGTAGGTCAAAGTTTCAATTTTTAGGAATTTCTTTAACCCTCCGGTATCCCATCCAGCGAGGCCCTTACCAAGCACCAAGTGTGCTTTTTTCCCACACTTGTGGAATAATGTGAAAAAAAATTTCATACAGTTTGTTCTTAATTCTTTTACACTTTTTTTCTATTTCATCAACTTGAGCCATAAATAAAAATACCAAATACTCAATAATTGTCACTTTTTTTTTTAACCCTTTCAATGCCGTGTTTGTAATGTAAACAAACCTTTTTTTTGGATGCAAAAAAACAAAAAAAAAACACTTTTTTTTTCAATATACTACATAAAAAGTGGATCACATATTATTTGATTTTTTCATCCTGGCATATGTCAATGATTGACTCCAACATCAGTTAATTTGCATGATTACTTTTGGTGCGAGGTCAAATGTTCAAAAATACTAGCATCTGTCACCAAGTGTGCGTAAAAATGCACAGCTATAAATCAAACTATTAAATATTAAATATTGATTTATTTTTCTGCTCTAATTTGATTTTATTTTTGTAAATCAAGGTCAGCCCTAATCATACATATCAAATGGAAGAAATAGTGCGTTTTAGGCACACTTGGGAGACAGATGGTAGTCTTATAATTTTCTTTTGTTTACAATGTGCACATTCTACTTGATGGCCAAAATTTTAAAGATCATGCAAAAATGAACAACTTTTGAATTCTAACCTTATTTAAATTGTGAAAAATAATATGAAGTTTTTTAAAACGAAGTGCAAAGTGTGCCTAAAAGGCGCACCCAGATACCGGAGGGTTAATCTTTTTTTTTCCCAATTACTTATAATAGGTGAAATTTCAAATGTCTATAAAAACATCAATTTTGTTTCAATTTACTTCAAACTTGGCACATATATAGAGGTAATTGATATGTTGACATCAGCACACACATTAGACATGATGACATCAGCTGGATCCATGCCAAAATAAGCTATAATATGTGCAAGGGGCGGGGTTTGTTGTGCCTGGTACCACTTGTTAATATTTGCGATAAACTGAAGGACTAAGTGTTCCTCTAGTTCTATAAAATGCTCATACATCCATTGGAAAATTCCTAGTCACAAAGCGAAAAATGTATAGCTCAAGCAAAGATAAGTTTACGAGAGAGGCCTTTTAAGAAAATGATGCATTCAGGTACATTAAATTAAACAGAATATAAGTAGTGTAGTGTACTACAGTAGTAATGTGAACCCATTAGGTCATTCATTCTGTGCCACCTGCACTATTACACAGCTGTGTGTTCTCCTGTGTCTAAAACACACATCGCAAAATTACCAGTCACACAAAAAAGGGCTGCCAGACTGGGTTCTTGGTTGCTTTACTATTACTAGCACTAAAAAGTTGTATTCAAGCCTCTCCTGGCTCAAGTCCAAGCAAAGAATTTTCTCTAGTATTGCCACATTGTTCCATTGTACTTCTGCCAATATTTTTTGTGAATATTTTACTTCTACTAACATAACTGCAACATGCAGCCCAAGCTCTTTTTGTGAACAGGCTGAAGAACCACAAGCAACCTGAAATTTCTTAAGAAAAATAAGTGGAATTTTAACAATATTCTGCCTGTTACTAAATGTTTTGTGCCTTTGTAGATCCGCTGGGATCTGTAAGTTGTAATGCACATGAGTAAATAAGAAGCTGAGGCACTTTTTATCACTTTTAATTCTTACATTTTTTAATCATTAACCCATAAAAACCCAAACAGCAACTGGCGACCAAAACCATCTACTGATCTAAACTGTTTCATAACTTCTGATTCCAATAATCCTATCAATGCATGTAAATAATTGGTGTAAAATACAGTTTGTCATCTTTTCACGGTCATCAGATATGACCCATTTGGACGCTCTGAGGCTCCGTAGTTACCGTGGAAACACTGTCATCTTCTACAACATCGATTCACTAGTAAAACCCATGGAGTTGGACCAATGACAGTGGATGGACACACTGGGTTTATGTTCAGTAAATGGTATCTTTGTTGAAAAAGCTAATTTTCTTGAGTTTTCTCTGTTATTTTTTAAACATAATAACCCTCAACTTTAATCTGAGCTTCCATGAACATTTGCATCAGGAGTGTCCAAACCCACTCCTCGAGGGCTGGTATCCTGCATGTTGTAGATACTTCCCTCTTCCAGCACACCTGCTTCAATTAATGATCAGCTCATCTTCATATTCTGCAGAAGCCTGATAACGATGTAATGGCTTCTAGGTGTGCCGGAAGAAGGAACTATCTGAAACATGCAGGATACCGGCCCTCGAGGACCGGATTTGGACACCCCTTATCTACATGACCAGGAAATTAAAGGCACGGGAGACTTTCGTGACATATTTTTCATCAAATCTGTAAAACCTCAGTCACAGCCTGAGTATCATGACTCTGTAAGTCTTTCTGTGATTACTCGCCTGAATCTCTTGCATTACGGTGAACAATTTCGAAGTGCCATCCACCATAAACAAACCATTTGTTTACAAACAGAGCCGGGAGGTCACTCGGGCATCTTCAGAATTTTGTTGTGATGTGCATTGTGGGAAGCGAAGGCTCGCGCAGCCACCTGACAGCAGCAGCTGGAAAAGACACAACGCGGAAACAGCCGGAGCTCCCTTCCCTCAATGTATGTTCCTCCAGCTGTTTCCACGTCATGTTTGTTTCATCCATATAATATCATATGGTTGCGCTGCTGCTGCCGCTGTCAGGTGGCTGCGCGAACTTCCCTTTCCCACAATGCACGTCGTGACAAAATTCCAAAGATGCCCGAGTGACCTCCCGGCTCGGTTTGTAAACAAATGGTTTGTTTATGGTGGATGGCACTTCAAAATTTTTCACCATAATGCAAGAGATTCAGGTGAGTAATCACAGAAAGACTTACAGATTCATGATACTTAGGCTATGACTTAAGTTTTACAGATTTGATGAAAAATTGGTCATGAAAGTCTCCCGCACCTTTAAATACAGGAAAATACACGATTTTCACAGAAAAAAATGCAAAATACAGAGGATAATATTATAATAAATGGCAATAAATCATTTGAGAAAGGTTAAAAATAGAGGAAAATTCATTTGGGAACTGCCACAAAAGTAGCACTGGGTCTTTATGGGTTAATTCCATCCATCCATCCGTTCGACCCTCCATCCGTCCATTCATTTGTTCATTCATTCATTCATATATTATTTTTCATTAAGCTGATGGGGAATTAATTTTCAGTACAAGAACTTGGCAAATAAATGCATAAATAATCAAGTCTGAACTGAAGTAAATGTTCTGACATTTAACGTGAGAATGTGTCAGTCAAAGCCAGTGGTGGAGAATCCCAGCTCCCAGAGAGTGGACCACATCAGTCCAGTTCTGAGGTCTCTACACTGGCTCCCTGTCTCTCAGAGAATAGACTTTAAAATTCTCTTGCTAGCATATAAAGCACTGAACGGTTTAGGCCCAAAAAACATCAGAGACCTTCTAGTCCAGTATGAACCATCCAGACCACTCAGGTTGTCAGGTGCAGGTCTGCTCTGTGTTCCAAAAGTCAGAACTAAACATGGAGAATCAGCGTTCAGTTTCTATGCTCTGTATATCTGGAACAAACTACCAGAAAATATCAGGTCTGCTGAGAGTCTGAGTTCTTTTAAGTCAAGGTTAAAGACTCACCTGTTCACTGCTGCCTTTGACTAAAAGGCTTTCGACTTTGTAAATTTTTTATTCTCTTTCAAAACTCTGCACTGCAATTCTTACTTTAATATGTGTGTGTTTTTATATTTTTGGATTTTATGTGTTGTTTTCTTACTTGCTGTTTTTAATCACCTTTTACATGTTTCTTTATAATGTTTTAAATGTGTTTCTTTTTCTCTGTCGTTGTATTTCAGTGTCCTGTGTGAAGCACCTTGAACTGCCTTGTTGCTAAAATGTGCTATACAAATAAACTTGCCTTGCCTCCATAAAGTCAAAGTCCTGCCATGTATCGGTTCTACCTGTTCACTTAACACAGGTGACTCCACTAATGGGCTCTATGCACAGCTCCACTACTTCCTGAACTTAAGGCCGCTCCTTTATTTCCTGTCTTTTATTATTGGACACACTGATTAATCCAGGTGTGTCTGCTACTTCTTGTTGTGACTGCTGCGGTCAGACACACCTGGATTAATCAGTATGTCCAATAATAAAAGACAGGAAATAAAGGAGCGGCCTTAAGTTCAGGAAGAAGTGGAGCTCTGCATAGAGCTCATTATCCATTTACCTGGATGAGGAGTTGTGCTCATCAGAATGGGCTGGTTCATTGAAAGGCTGGTACAAATACATGGCAGGACTTTGACTTCATGGAGCTGGGATTCTCCACCACTGGTCAAAGCTAAATGAAATATGATGTGTGACTTTTTTGGGCTGGGCTGTTTATGTTACATGTCTGGTGATATGGAGGATCAGCTGATTGAGACAGGGATCATTTAAATACACAAATAAACAAAAATACACAGCAGTAAAACACTTACAGGGACCATTTTACTGTACGATGACCTGTTATATTTTTAAAGTTGATTTTGCAGAAGAGTATATTTACATTTATATTGTGAATTAATACTTTTAACCTTGGGGTATGGATCTTTCTTCCATTTAATGCACAGGTGTCAAACATGACCCAGGGGCCAAATCTGGCCCGCCAAAGGGTCCAATCCGGCCAGTGGGATGAATTTGTGAAATACAAAAATTACACAGTAGTAGAGGTGGGTAATCCCAGCTCCATAGAGTAAAAATCCTGCCATGAATTGGTTCTACCTGTTCACTTGACACAGGTGATTCCATTAATTATCCCTTCATCTACCTGGATGAGGAGTTGTGCTCATCAAACTGGGCTGGTTCAGTGAGTGGTTGGAACAAATACATGGCAGGGCTTTTACTCTATGGAGCTGGGATTACCCACCTCTGCACAGTAGATATTGAAAATCAATGGAGTCAACATAGTTTTAATTCAGGTTCCACATACAGGACCAATTCAATCTAAACGGGGTCAGAACCAGTAAAATAGTCTCATAATAACCTATAAATAACAAAAATGTCAAATCCTCTCTTTTTTTCTAGTGTAAAAATAAGTACAATTACATGAAAATGTTTACATTTTGCCCTGCGATGAACTGGCGAGGTGTCCAGGGTGTACCCCGCCTTCGCCCGTAAGTGGCTGGGATAGGCTCCAGGCGACCCCCATGACCCTAGTGAGGATAAAGCGGGTTCAGATAATGAATGAATGAATGTTTACATTTACAAAACTGTCCCTCTACAAAAAATGGGAAAAACCCAAACAAATATGAACAACCTGAAATGTCTTTAAAGAAGCAAATGTCATTTTAACAATATTGTGCTCGCTACTAAATGTTTTGTGTATTTGTAATTGTAATGTAAATTGTAATGTACATGTGTAAATGATAAACTGAGGCAGAATATTGTTAAAATAACACTTATTTTCCTTAAGTTGCACCTCTTTCCACCCCTTTTCAGGCATGTAAATGGAACTATTGTGCTTTTTTTTTTTTTTTTAATTTTGATTCTGATTCAAGTTTATTTGTCATTTCAGCATATAAAAATACACAGAAACCAAATATTGTACTCAGGTCCCCGACTGTCAGCAGCATTTAGTAAAAACAGTATAAGTTACTGATAAAATAATAAAAAGAATAAAATACTGATATGAAAAAAATAGCAATAACAATAACACCCCCCCTAAAAATTACTTATAAATAACTAAAAAAAAGTTTTATTTATAAAGTGCACAGCAGTAAAGTGCAGTCTTCTAAGATTGTTATGATTCTTGATATTTGTATTATTATATATGTTTTGCTAGTTCGCATATTTCTTAATTTTTATTGCATGTTCTGAATAAATCAATCAATAATTAAAAAAAAAGACATTTCAGATTGTTCATGTTATTCAGATTTGTAAGGAAACTTTATTGATGTAAATATTTTCATAATGTCATTTGACTCTTTTCACTGTTATTATTGGACTGGTCTGGCCCACTTGAGATCATATTAGACTGAATGTGGCCCCTGAACTAAAATGAGTGTGACACCTCTGATTTAATGTCTAATTTCTGTATATTAGCTACTGTGTGGAAGTCTGGGGTAATACATATAAGAGTAAAACAAAGCCATTGTATCTCCTACAGAAGAGAGCTATCAGGATTATCCATAAAGCAGATTATCAGGAATACACTAATACATTATTTATTGATTCTGGATTATTGAAATGGCAGGCGCTAGTTAAGTTACAGACATTACTTGTTATGTTCAAGGCCAAAAGTAAAGCACTACCAGCTAATTTACAAGAACTGTTTGTCTTCACTTCAGAGAATGAAGAGCATAGAAGGAAAAGTCATTTCAAACACCAGTGTGCACGGACAACTTTGAAGCAGATGTGTGTATCAGTGATTGGTGTTAAACTCTGGAATTCTCTTAATAATGAGTTGAAGGACTGTAAAAACATATTCCAACTGAAAAAAGTGTATAAAGAAAGAACAATGAGATTATATGAACAGTTATAAGTTTTACATTTGGCTTCGTATTTCTTTTGTATTTTGTGACATATTTATTTACTTGCTTTGGACTGGTAAAATGTTTTTGCATCATTTCATCAGGTTTATATTTACCTTTGTTTTGTACTTTCTGGATATATAGTTTTGCACTTGGTTTTGTATTCATTTGGTACTATCTGTGGATGTATTTAGTTGGTTTGTCTGACTTTATACAGTATGATTTTATAGCTAGTTGTGTATGGCTAACCTTAATGGTTATGGTATTGTTATTGTTATTATTATTATTATTATTATTATTGTTATTATTATTATTATATAACTATCATTATTATTATTTAGAAGGGGGCAGGAAATATAAGATATTCTTCATCCTGCTCCTTTTTGAGCATGGGTGTGTACATGTTTGTTTACTTGATGATTGTTGAATGTTACTGATGAAATGCACAACCATGAACTAACTAACTAACTAAATAAATAAATAAATAAATACACTCAACAAAAATATAAACGCACCACTTTTGTTTTTGCTCCCATTTGTCATGAGCTGAACTCAAAGATCTAAAACTTTTTCTATGTACACAAAAGGCCTATTTCTCTCAAATATTGTTCATAAATTTGTCTAAATCTGTGTTAGTGAGCACTTCTCCTTTGTCCTTTGCTGAGATAATCCATCCACCTCACAGGTGTGGCATATCAAGATGCTGATTAGACAGCAGGATTATTGCACAGGTGTGACTTAGGCTGGCCACAATAAAAGGCCACTCTAAAATGTGCACTTTTACTGTATTGGGTGGTCCAGGGGGGTCAGAAAACTGGTCAGTATTTGGTGTGACCACCATTTTCCTCACACAGTCTCCTTCATGAATTCTCTGAAACAGCTTTGGAGATGGCTTATGGTAGAGAAATGAACATTCAATTCACAGGCAAAAGCTCTGGTGGAGATTCCTGAAGTCAGCATGCTAATTGCATATTCCCTCAAAACTTGTGACATCTGTGGTATTGTGCTGTGTGATAAAACTGCACATTTTGGAGTGGCCTTTTATTGTGGCCAGCCTAAGGCACACCTGTGCAATAATCATGCTGTCTAATCAGCATCTTGATATGCCACACCTGTGAGGTGGATGGATTATCTCAGCAAAGAAGAAGTGTTCACTAACACAAATTTAGACAGATTTGTGAACAATATTTGAGAGAAATAAACCTTGTGTGTACACAGAAAAAGTTTTAGATCTTTGAGTTCAGCTCATAACAAATGAGAGCAAAAACAAAAGTGGTGCGTTTATATTTTTGTTGAGTGTAAAATACTAGTTCCATCACTAGTTAACCTGGGTGTGACTGTGTACTATATCTTTAAGAAGACCCCACGTCATCCTCATTTCAGTTGCTGCCAAACGCACATCCCTTTCTCTTTCTTTCATTTCTTTCATTTTCTGCTGTTGTGTCTACCTCTGCATCATCTGTAAAAATGGCTCAGGAGTTTGTGCAAACCAAAATTAAAGGAGACAAAGTAGTGTTGTTTATTAAACCTAGGTGTCCGTACTGTGTTACGGCTAAAGACGTTTTGTCCAAGTATAAGTTTAAACCTGGACATTTAGAATGTATTGACATAAGTGGACGCAGCGACATGGACTCAATGCAAGACTACTTCCTGGAACTCACCGGGGCTCGTACGGTGAGAATCAAAGACTTCTCACTTTAATAACATGGCAAAAAAGCCACATGAAAATCTCGAAGAAACCTGTTAAACGAGTAGAAAGAACAGGTTTTAAAATAGCATTTCCATAAAAAAACCGGAAGTGCGTATGAGGTGAAAAGCGCTAAGCTAACTATTATTAGCCGCATTAGCTGTTAGCCTTGATCTGCACGAAGCTAAAACTCATGACTTTTGTTGTTTACTTTTTTGTAAAGTTACTTCCATATACCACCAAACCAAGTTAAATAAGCAGTAACAGTCCACGTCACTGCTCAGTGTTTGATATAAGTAACACTGTGGATCTGAAATATATTATATTGCTCTTGTTTGATGTTTGACAGTTCATTGTCAACAAAAATATATTGTTTTTTGATAGCATACGTTGACAGTTGTTGCTCTGTTGCTAATAATGACAAATAAGTTAATAAAGATATGTAGGTAAGGAGATTTAGCAATAAATTTTTGGAAATAACAGAACAAATAAGGAATTTTTGGTCTTGGAATATTAACTGTTTCTAGACTGTTTTAATAACGTTACATTTTCTTAATTTCTACATTATTCGTTATTGAGTAGTTTAGACTTCTGCATTTTTTTAAAGAGTTTTTTTTTTTTTTTTTTTTTTGCAAACAAACATTTGATGTTTGCAACAGTCCTTTTTGCCCTTGTGTTTTTCATGCTTTCCATCCCTGTTTTTGATGAGAATCTGATTCCTTTTTCCACATTTACATTTTGTGTTTTCTGATCCAGTGAAGCAACTGCGGCCAATTTTTGTCTTCATAGCTCAGGTTAAATTTGAAAGAAATCTGAATAAAAAAATCATTGGTAAATTAGAATCAAATCCGATGAGTATTGACTGAGAAATTACTTTTTTTATATATAGGTAAGGTGATTTAGAAATACATTTTTGGAAATAACAGAACAAATAGGTGATTTTTGGTCTTGGAACATTAACTGTTTCTAGACTGTTTTAATAACATAAAATTTTCTTAATTTCTACATTATTCGTTATTGAGTAGTTTAGACTTCATTTATTTAAAGTGTATTTTTTGTTAATTTGTGAACAAACATTTTATGTTCCTTATATCGATGGCCAGAATACAAAACCTCCTATCTGAAAAAAAAATCACTTTTTCAGGAAACAAAAAAAAAACAAACAAAAAAAAAAAAAGTTTATTTTTATTATAGTATGGTCTTTGTTGTTGTTGTCAGGTGACTGTATGTCACAAGAAAGGGCAGGATTATTTTGCAGATAGACTGAAAATGTGGAGTCATCCTTGTTCTCACCATTTAATGTGAAAACTCAAAATCTAAAAAATTGGAGATTGGAGGTTTTGTTTTTTGGCCATCGATATGTCAAATGAAATGTCTGTAAAGTAAATTAACAGGGTTGATTTCCTTCATTCAGGTAAAATGCAATGACAAGAAACAGTATGTGAACTCTTTTCTGCATGCATTGGTAATAAAATGTGATCTCATCCACATATCAGTCACAACTGCAGACAAGAATAATGTTCTTAACCCAGTACCACACAGAATAAAAATATTTTAATAATGTTCCAGCCATTACACACTCACAGTGCTTGTAGAGGCAGTAAGTGAACATAAGTGGGTTTAATAACAGGTTGAAGCTCCTTTAACAGCTATAACCAAGCACTTCCGATGCTGCTGGTCAGACCTGCTCATTGTTTGGTTAAGCACATTATGTTTGTTTATACTGGTGACTTGGATGCAAATCAGGTCATGTTTTATGACCTATTCATGTCGACATTTCAAAGAGTTCACATACCTATTCTTGCCAGTGTATAAATTAATTAATAGAAGAATATCATAAAGAGACACTGTTGACATGATTTAGAAATGAAATAAAAACCATGTCTTTCCGTGTAGCTGATGCTGAAGGACACTTCCCACTCCATCTCTGACTGTTACTATACTGACTGGTGTTTCTGTCACACTGAATGTATTGTAGGTCCCTCGAGTGTTCATTGGGGAGGAGTGTGTTGGAGGTGGCAGCGACGTGGAAGCGCTGCACAAGAGCGGTAAACTGGAGGGCATGCTGCAGTCTATCGGCGCTCTGCAGTAAGCTGACCCACCCCTCCAGGTAAAGGACACACACACAGACAGTTAATCTCTCCTGTACAATGCTACTTGCACCAGAAACACTGTGTCTGTGTGTGGAAAAATGAACGAAAGAACTGATTGATAGTAAAGATGAGATTAAATTCAGCTCCAGGCCCACATTGTGTCAAATTCAGATAAAGATGCAGCACAGGTAGATTACAAAAAGAAAAACTGTATCAAAAACAAGATGGATGTTCAAACAGGAGTGAAATGAGAGAAAATAAGATTGATCAGAAGGTGTAACACTAGATAAGCTAAATAAATAATAAAAAAGGAAACACTAGGAATCATACAGAATAGAAACGTCTGCCAAGTCAACTAAATTCCCCACAGACATAGACCTGTACTATTAATTAAATTGCATAGTCAGGATTTGCAGTTATATAGGGACAATTGTACTAATTTAACCTTGTATGTTTGAGACAGAAATAATATACATTTCATGAGCTGTAATCTGTGCATTTCCCCTAACAATCAAGCAAAAAAATATTGCCTAATAAATTTACCTGATTATGCAAGTTTGCTCAAAATATTACTTCAGTCTATATGCGACCATAATAGATAGTTAAAACAAAACATCTGCAAGGACTGTTGCAAAAATAAAAGGTTCAGTATATTAGTTCTGCAAAAATACGACAGCCTGGCAGTCTGCTATGAAAATATAAGATATTTATTATCTATATAGACTTGATCTCTAACCTGTTTTAACTACACAGTCTTTGTCAGTGCTCCATTATTACTTATACATATAATACAAAAATACGCAAAGAATATACAAAAATCTCTTATTACCTACTTTTATTTTTGTATTGGAGTGCCTCAGGCTTATTTCTGGCTGTTGTATGTTTGCTCTACATACTTCCTGAACATTTATAATTGATTTTTTTTTTTTTTGCAACAGTCCTTTTTGCCCTTGTGTTTTTCATGCTTTCCACCCCTGTTCTTGATGAGAACCTGATTTCTTTTTACACATTTACATTTTGTGTTTTCTGATCCAGTGAAGCGACCACAGCCAATTTTTTTCTTCATAACTCAGGTTAAATTTGAAAGAAATCTGAATATAAAATTGTTGCCAAATTAGAATCAAATCCGATGAGTATTGACCGAGAAATTACACTTTTCCCCCTAAATTTTCCCCCATGTTGGCAAAAATTATTGTTAGGAACTTTTCTTGATTTTGACCCTTGACATAGAATGACCAAAATGTAATAATCTGTAATCAATTTTATCAATGTTTATCAAAAACTGAGGACATTAGGCCAAACACAGATAAAACAATCACCAACATAATATTTCAGTCATGTACCCAGTCTGTGGCTTATTCATTCTAAAACATGTCTTTATTTAAAGTCAGACGTCATGTTATGTACAGTGTGTACAGCACTGGCCCAGTGGAGTCACATACTGGGTGTGGATGCAGCACCGTGATTCTCTGTTTCACAGTCCAACATGTCAGCTGTTATTTACTGATTTGATTTGCAGTTTCATTTTCAGATAATAACACACTGTCAGAAAGCCTCTCAAAGCTCACACAAGCTCAGACGGTGGCCTGGGACGTTAATGTCGACTAAAAAAAAATGTGGATTCCTTATGAAACGCACACTTTTAATGTAACACTGTCGTCGTCTTATTACATTATTGCATCAGTATTTCTGCTCATATCTACTGCCTGTGTTAACATCTGACAGGGGCTTTCTTGCTTGTACTGCTGCAGTAAAGCTGTGAGTGTACGGAATATCAATACTGTTGACCGACACGTATCCAATCAATATCTGTAATTTATCACCAGCAAACAAAATTTTCTTCAAAGTCAGTCGTTGAAGATTAATAATAGCATTTTAAGTAAATACCAGTGAAACGGCAGACTAAAATGGAGTCTCACAGTCAGAAAAAAATATAAATGTCCACCCACAGTCTTGATACAAAAATAATTGCAGCATTAATGAATCATAATCTTATTATGATTAAAAACATCTCAAAAAAAAGGATAAATTAAATATAGTATATCCAGCCAGAGGCATTGTGGTTTCCATTGTACCAGCGTTTTTTTTTATGATATGATGTTTTTTCCTCAGTCTCTCCTCCTGTTCTGTACACATAAATGCTACAAAAGGCTTTTTTTTATTTGTGTGACAGATAATACACTGTTATTTATTATTGCAAGTAGATAAGGAATAGTATCAACATTATTTTCTACCAACCTGTAAAAGAAATGATGTAAATGTCCTGCTCACAGGCTGTAAATGATTCATTATGTTTGTTTTCTTGTTGTATAAACTGGACTTTGATACAGGATATGTATTGTGTAAGGATTTAATTTTGAGTCTTTTCTTGATGAAAGTGCACCAGCGACAATCTGCAACCAAATTGTAATTCATCTCATGTGGTAATAAAATCACTTCTCTCTGATACACTTGCAATATAGATCTGCAAGAATCTAATAAGAGTGTGTAAAAGAACTGTAAATAAGTTGGTCCTGGTGTTAGCTGAGGTTCCGTGAGATTACAGATGAAAATGGGCGTCTGAGCTTCGACTCTGCTCTCAGGGTTAATGAAGGTCACAGCGTCGAACCGTAGAGAAATCAGAGGCTGGAGTTACTTCGGCTCGAGAAATTAGTATGCTTTGGGTGTACGCGATGACATGGTGGACATCCAACAGGACACCGGTGCATCATGGACCACGGTTTAATTGAACACAGACGCTGAGGTGCATCCCCAGGAAACACTTAAGTTTCCCACCTAGTTAATCAACCTGAAGTCGCATTACCCGTGAGTTTAAAACAGACTCAAATGGATTCCAGCAGATGTGTCATCACTGATATATCCCAACTCGAAATGGAGCCATTTTGCGTCACTGTTCATTTTTAGAATTCACAGTTTTGCTCGTGCCAGTAGAAATATAATCTGTCACAGAGCCTGCTGCCAGAGGCTAAGAAGTCCTTTTATATTCATATTGGGGTTAAAGGATGCAGTCACTTCATATTGCCCATGATGGTGTAGTCATTATGCAGAAGACACACAGTCATTCCTCCAGGGAGAACGGAGGTGTGTCATAGTGCTTTGTATCACGGCACCATGATAGCGTCCTGTCGGTTAAGGAGTCTTAGGTCGTTTTCTACTTCAACAACCGACAGGACAAACTATAAAAAAAAAAGAACTTCTTCAGTGTCTTTCTCTGTTCGTAGATGACTGGTTTTTCTTTATTTTCTCCCTGCATTCTCTCCTCTGCTCTCCCCCATTTCACACAGAGTGGTGGCCTTGGCAGGTGGGGAGTCACATGACTATGCAGCGGGATTTGCGCAGTTTGCGTCGCCGCTGCTGGTACTCGCTGAGCTCCTGTAGGTAGCCTCTGGACGGCCATCGCAGCCTCTCCACCTGCTCCCGCTCCTCGTCTGGAACGCAAATCATAACCATCATCTACTGGCAAACACAACCATAGAATGCTTTGCAGATGAAACAATTACAGCAGGATTTACTGAGCTTGGCACATACTCACCTATACACATACAGCAATCACTTCTTGGATTGTGGCCATGTACACAGCCAACGAGGCTGAAATATCTGGCATGACTTTGTTTACAACAACAAGCAAATGGAGATCAACTTCTCCTCTCCTTGGCCTTTTGTTTTGCTTGTGCCCTTAATAACCGTCCACTGAGCTTAAATGTATGCATGTATACGTAAATATATGTATAACTGACTCTGACAATAAAACTGCTACTGCTATGGCAATGTTGGCTTTTAATCTTTATTTTCACCGGCTGCTTTTACAGATTTTTTACCTGCTTTTTTGTGGCCTTCTAAGAATATTTCACTAGAAGAGCTGAGAAAATATCTGACACATACACTATATGGACAAAAGTATTTGGACACATTGAATTCAGATGTTTCATTTCACTATAACAGTAAATGTTATATGATTTTATTGTGGTAAATATTGCAGTAAACACTTATCTAGCCTTTCGGGTAACTTTGTTTACATTATTTACATTAATAAGATGCTTGTGAGTTTACTTGTTTTTCTAAAAAAAATTTTTCTATCAAGTTTTTAATGTTCTGCCTCTATACTGTATTGTGATTATTATGGACAACAACAAACATGAACATTTTAAACATGTTACATCAAATCAATGGGAATAGGAAGTTCTACAAATGTGGGTGTGACGTGTCTCTATTTTTGTCCATATTGTGTATGTACCTTTCCTTTTCCTGTCTTCCTTCAGATTTCCGATACATGACTGGTGTCAGTTTCTTAAAGGAAGCATCATAAAAGTGCATCTGTTTATCTGATGCTTATAAATCCCACAGCTGCCAGCACTGTAGTTACAGAATATATATTATAGTATATATTTTATAACTACAGCTGCTTGCCAGTATAGCACAAAAACAGGTTTTTAACAGGTATAAAAAATGTTTGGTCCTTAAAACAGGATTAAATCAAATATTGGTAACTTGACTTTTATCACAGTGTTGCATTTTGCTTGGTTTTCCCTGCCATAATGAGAATCAGATGCAGCACTGAGTCAGATTGAGTTAGAATCGATGTGGAGGGCATCAAAACTAACCGACTAAATGATTTCAAGATCTCATAGTTGTATATGTTTATTATCTGCTCTAGTTTTCCCAATTTTTACTTGTATATGGTTGCAACAATGCTCCAAAATTATACCAAATTACATACAGTACTGTGCAAAAGTCAGAGGACAATATTAGGTTTGTTGGTTTAATAAAGTTCTAATGTCCACATATATGCATTTGTCTCTGTATTAGGATACAATCTGGATATATGTGAAGTATGTACAACAGTAAAAACAAACGTTTCAGGGGAAAACAGCTTCTATTAACCAAAGTGGTCGTATTTAGTGCGACCTCCCGTAGCCTTCACGTCTTTAACCCTTGTGTTCAGACAATATGAGATTTATTGCAATTTTCAGATGTTTTATACCAGGTTTTATTCTACATGTCAGATCTTTCTAATTATTTTCGCTGCTTCTTGTCATGGAGTCAGGGGTCACACTAAATAGGGACTTTAACCTTTAGAACCCATTTAGTTCCTTTTTGTGTGTCTTTTAAGGCTGCGCACATATTTTCTTTTATCTGAAGAAAAGAGAATGAGGGAAAAAAAAGTCTGCTCATTTCATCCCTGAAAAAACAAAGCGAAAGGTGGACTGAGACTTCTGCACAGTGCTGGGCCAGATCAAGCTGTGACATTTCCTGTTCAATACGCTCTGTGTTGAAAACTAAGTAACTTATCTCTATGTTTAATACATGTATGAACAGATGTCAGTAAGTACTTTCACATGACACATGTTACAATTTACAGACGTAAAATTTGGGGGTAAAAATACTTCAATTACTGCTGTGTGACACTGGGACTCAAAAAATTTTTTTCACTGTATGAAAATGTACAAAACATGCTGTTCTTATTAGAAACTGATCCTAAAGGAAACATAGGCCTTTAGCTCTGATGTTAAACTACAATTGTGATCAATATCAGATAAAAATGATAAGTTTTTATGAACACAAACCTGTTGTGACACAGGGACAGCAGTTTGTCCCTTTGTTCAGTGTCAGAATAAAAGACTTTGGGACTAAAACACTACAAATATGCTAATAAACTTATTGAACATACATATTACAACTGAAGTGATATATACAGCTAATAGAGCATGTTTAACTAATTGGATTGGACATAACCTTTCTATATTCTTGTACTGTTGAGTAATTAGTTCCTACAGATTCACAGACTTAAAATATCACTTATACAAGAAGAACAAATAGTATTAAAGTTAATAGTGCTTTTACATATTTTAGTCCTTTTTAGGTTTCATTTTATATTGATTATATCCTAAAATTTTGTAAATACAGGGTGGGGAAGCAAAATTTACAATATTTTGAGGCAGGGATTGAAAGACAGTGTATGACCAATTAGTTTATTGAAAGTCATGAGAATTTATTTGCCACAAGAAAATTGACATAATAGAAAATGTTTTTATTCTATGTGTCCTCCTTTCTCAATAACTGCCTTCACACGCTTCCTGAAACTTGCGCAAGTGTTCCTCAAATATTCGGGTGACAACTTCTCCCATTCTTCTTTAATAGTATCTTCCAGACTTTCTGGTAATAGTTTTGCTCATAGTCATTCTCTTCTTTCCATTATTAACAGTCTTTATGGACACTCCAACTATTTTTGAAATCTCCTTTGGTGTGACGAGTGCATTCAGCAAATCACACACTCTTGGACGTTTGCTTTCCTGATTACTCATATGGGCAAAAGTTTCTGAAAAGGTATGGATAATAGTGTTAGGTATGATTATGACATCAATATATGTTTGGTTTCAAAACAATTGACGTAGTGCCTGCTGAGAAAAAACAACTAAATGTTCATTGTAAATTTTGCTTCCCCACCCTGTAGTTCCATAAAATAGAGATCTTAAGCTAAAAAAAGGAGCCTACTTGTGAAATGACAGGTAAAACTTTAATTTTTGACTCTGATGTTCACTTTGGCTGGATCTGGCCCACTGTATTTTAATTGGCAGGGGAAAAAAAATGTTAAAAAAAAAAAAAAATCAGGTGGGAAGCTCCCTAGACATATTTGCCTAAATCTTCCACAAACTTGGGTGAAACCACTAGAACTCAGACGCTATTTAGGAAAACCCCTGCATTTTGTGAAATTACTTGTCATTTAACACTCTTTCACACATCTTCCTTTTTTAAATTCACACTTAAACCCCTCTCGAAAGCTTTTTTTTCTTTCTCCTCAATCTGATTTCTCATACATATTCACACTGACCTGAGAGCTCCAGGAAGTCAGGTTTGTGGCTGAAGATTAGGTAGTTGTTGGCAATAAAGTGAAGGAGCCAGACATACAACTGCTCTGCGTTGTGGCACTGTTCAGAGACACACAGAAGACAGATTTACCTGGACCAATACGCACTGACTTCATAGGTTGTGTTTTGGTGGCTTAACACAAACTACTAATTGCTAAACGCAGGTGAGGTAATATTCTGACAGGTTCTATTTAGCTCCTCACAAAGTTTGACTGACCTTTGCTCTGCGGAGGAGTCGAACCACGCTGATACCTGTTGACGCCAGCTCTCGACTGGGCATGCTCTGGAGGTACGCGCACACACACACCTCACACAGATGCTGCAGTCGTTTCACTTGGTACATTTCCGCACAGACCAGCACTGCCATAGCCTGGAGCACACTAGCTGGACACACAAACACAAAACGGAGCCATCTGGTATATTTAGGCAGCATTATTCACTCATACACTAAATCATGCAGATTACAGTTTCCCCTGGTTCATAATGAAAAAGGCGGACACTTCTTGGAAATTAATGCCTCCATCAATATGCGACAGATTTTTACATAACAATGCATTCCCTTACAGCTCAAAATGGGGGTTTACAGATTGTGGATTTTTAAAGGCCCGCATAATAAAACATAAGAGCTACATCATTCCTGTTTTGTTTTTTGTTTTTTTTTTTTATGAATTTTTCATACTGGAAGTGTGTTATGTGTGTCCAGAATTAACTTTCACTTCAAGTAAAACTGGATGTCTGTTAAACTGAGTGTCTAAAAGTAATAAATATGAGAATAAACTGATCAGGATCTCTGAATAGTAAACTCAAAGTAATTAACCCTTTCATGCATAGTGGTCACTACAGTGGACAGTTATTCTCTTGTATATTCATGGGTTTGGTTGTTTTAGTTCCATATCGGCCAACACAGTGGACACTCATGCATCATCCCATACATTGTAATTTATACCATTACTGTAACTTTGGTGTTCTTGATAAACCTGATCTCTAGTAACATGTTTGAGTGTAAAAAATTGCTAATTGTTATTAGACTGTAATTAACAGTTTGTTTTTTAACAAAAATGTTGTTTTTGTTTGGTTTTTTTTTTGCACATTATCTCCATGAAGTGAGTAATAACTAGTATTAGAGTATGCTAAAATGTGAGAAAACATGATTTATTTGATGAAATTATTCTTATGTCCTTTTATTGCACCCATTTCATGTACAGCACTTTGTGATTTTTAGCTGTGAAGAGCGCTTTATAAATAAACTTTCATTACTTACATCAGATTAGCTGCATTAAAAATGTTTTTATTTCATAGTTTTCACTCAATAGTTCAGTAAATACATGTTTCTTCGCTTCTAAAATTAAGCACATGGTGTACAGCTGTGTGGACATTTTTGTAACTCCATGAAAAATAGGTTCATAAAAAACTTAAATCGCAGGTTTTTTTTTTGTTTTTTTTTTCATGCCTAAGGAGGAATAAAAACACTCAGGAAAAAAATCTTGATTAAAGTTCTCATAATTCATGCATGAAAGGGTTAATCAATCAATTGTTCCATGTTTAGTGGTAGTTTGTATGTACACTATATTGCCAAAAGTATTTGCTCACCTGCCTTGACTCGCATATGAATTTCAGTGCCATCCCATTCCTAGTCTATGGGGTTCAATATGACGTGGGTCCACCCTTTGCAGCTATAACAGCTTCAACTCTTCTGGGAAGGTTGTCCACAAGGTTTAGGAGTGTGTTCATGGGAATTTTTGACCATTCTTTCAGAAGCGCATTTGTGAGGTCACACACTGATGTTGGACAGAAGGCCTGGCTCTCAGTCTCCGCTCTAATTCATCCCAAAGGTGTTCTATCGGGTTGAGGTCAGGACTGTGTGCAGGCCAGTCCAGTTCATCCACACCAGACTCTGTCATCCATGTCTTTATGGACCTTGCTTTGTGCACTGGTGCACAGTCATGTTGGAAGAGGAAGGGGCCAGCTCCAAACTGTTCCCACAAAGTTGGGAGCATGGAATTGTCCAAAATGTCTTGGTATGCTGAAGCATTCCCAGTTCCTTTCACTGGAACTAAGGGGCCAAGCCCAGCTCCTGAAAAACAACCCCACACCATAATCCCCCCTCCACCAAACTTTACACTTGGCACAGTACGGTCTGACAAGTATCGTTCTCCTGGCAACCGCCAAACCCAGACCCGTCCATCAGATTGCCAGATGGAGAAGCGCAATTCGTCACTCCAGAGAAGGCGCCTCCACTGCTCTAGAGTCCAGTGGCGGCGTGCTTTACACCACTGCATCCGGCGCTTTGCATTGCACTTGGTGATGTATGGCATGGATGCAGCTGCTCGGCCATGGAAACCCATTCCATGAAGCTCTCTGCGCATTGTTCTTGAGCTAATCTGAAGGCCACATGAAGTTTGGAGGTCTGTAGCGATTGACTCTGCAGGAAGTTGGCGACCTCTTCACACTATGCGCCTCAGCATCCGCTGACCCCGCTCCATCAGTTTACGTGGCCTACCACTTCGTGGCTGAGTTGCTGTCGTTCCCAAACACTTCCACTTTCTTATAATACAGCTGACAGTTGACTGTGGAATATTTAGGAGCCAGGAAATTTCACAACTGGATTTGTTGCACAGGTGGCATCCTATCACAGTTCCACGCTGGAATTCACTGAGCTCCTGAGAGCGACCCATTCTTTCACAAATGTTTGTAAAAGCAGTCTGCATGCCTAGGTGCTTGATTTTATACACCTGTGGCCATGGAAGTGATTGGAACACCTGATTCTGATTATTTGGATGGGTGAGCCAATACTTTTGGCAACATAGTGTATGTGGGAAGGGTGGGAGGGATGGGATTTGGTTCAATTCAAGACACTGTATCTAAAATGCATCATATATTGTTTTTCCTTTCTTGAATAAAAAAAAGTAATTAATCAAAGGAATGTGTAACGTCAGACTAACCAGAAAAAAGTCCATGTGAGAGCACTTTTATTCTTGGGTTATTTTCTTATTTTTTACAGTTTAGAAACTTGATATTAACTGTTTGCCAGTGTCAGTGCCAACGTCTGCCAAAAGATACATAACCTGCCTAAAATAAAAAATAATAATAAAATAAAAAGCCTTCCACTGGATAACTACAGCAATGATTAATGTGTTTCAGCTGGAAACAAGTTATTTAAATCTAACTGATGCAGTGAGGAGCTTCTCGGGTCTTAAAGGAGTGATATTTTGCTTTTTAAATTGTAATTATGCATCCCAGAAGATGTAACGCCCCAATAGGACAACACTTTGTTTTTCTCATGAGAAATACACATAGATCTCACCATCTGTGTGTTTTACTATCAACATGTGTAAATATGCATTCCAAGAAAATGTGCACAAATGTTTATGAAAATGATGGATGTAATTTTGTCAGCAGGTGTACGGGACATGATCTGATGCAACATGAGGATATATCTGAATGATCCGACATGGACTGAAACAGGACAAAACCCAAACTAACTCAACCCTCTTATCATGATGGGATAACATTGTGACTCATTGACTCACTTCTTTATCATTGTATTTTAAGTTTTGATACTGCCCTGTCTGTGCTTGTTGATGTCTCTTGTTTCGTATGTCTTTACTTTTTTGTTTTATTGTCTGTTTGTTAAAAAATGTCAAATCTGTTAAAAATAAAGTATAAAAAATAATAATAATAATAATTGTAATTATGCATTTTAAACATGTCTCTGTGGTTAACATAAACTGTAAATGCTATGGTCTGGAAAACAGCATTTCAAAATTCCAGACATTTTAAGACATTCAAGACCTCTGCAAGCACCCTGCAGACATGAACATCATTTTTTTCTTCCCTGATGGCACTGACATGTTCCATGATGACAACGCCAGGATTCATCAGACTCAGATTGTGAAAGTGGTTCAAGGAGCACAGGCATGGATTGGCCACTGCAGAGTCTTGACCTGAACCCCACTGGAAATCTTTGGGATGTGGTGAAGACTTTACACAGTGGTCTGACTGTCAGTCAACAATACAAGACCTTGGACAGAAATAAATGTTGCAACATAAGCTTATGCATAAGCTTATCAAAATGATGCCACTGTGACTTTGTGCTCTAATCAAAGCAAAAGGCAGATGAAATATCAGTTTTTCTTCTTTTTTTTTGGCCAGGCTGTGTATTTTATAAAATGCCCATTCAGCACAAATTGTTCTTTCTAAAACTTCAAAACAGCTACCTGGGCATAAAAGCATTTTCCATATCAGTTTTATGCATAATTAGAAGCGAAGTGTTAGTAAAAAAAAAAAAAAAAAAAAAAGGAAACTTTAAAATAAAAATGTCAGATAATCCTGCTTTTCACAAACTGCTCAAAAGGAAACACAAAGTTTGCAACTAGTGGAGTATTTAGTGAAAGACCAAGTACTACAGAAGTAAAACTAGATGAACACTCCCATTCAAACTGGAAAACTGCTTCATGTGTAAAGAGACAACTGTATGGATTTTTCTGTTCTTGTTGTCTTTACTCTACAAACACTATCCCCAAAAGGACCTAATGATGAATTCTTGTTAAATGTGATGTTTGTGATAAGTAGAATGTCTTCTAATGATCAGCAAAAGTTTTTTTTATTGTCATCTGCTAATCATAACATGCTTCTATCATCAGGTACTGAAGCTCTGGATGATCTTCCTTTCCTGACCCTCCTTTTGTAACTATGATGCCAGGCATGGTCTTACTATTATTATCATTATTATTATCATTATCTTCTTCTCCATGCACTGTTAGGATGTTTTTTTAAAATGATATATGTAAGATCTTTCTTGACTTGAATAATTTGTATATTATTGTGTTTATAGGAATTTATAGTTATCTTTCTGTTCTACAGAGGCACATATATGGGCTTTCACTCATGTATGTGCCTGCCTGAGTTTCCACAGTCTTATTTATCCATGTATTCAATGAGTCTGTTATCACCTCCCCTGGGTGGAGCTTCTTAATCACTGCCAGTTGAACACAGCTGTAAAAGTGACTGAGGCCCCCCTGCTTGCTCAGCCCCTGATTGGCTACCTCGGACAGGGTAGGCCATGTATTCAGGTTTTGCACATACATCACATGATCACGTGGCTTTCTGTTTATGACGTCATATTGGTAGGCAAGCTTTCCTTGGATCGTACAATTGGCCATTGTTGGTGATATTTATCTTTCTCCTGTGTAGATCTACAATAATAAAAAGAATTGTCATCATGTGGTACGGTAATGAAGACCCCTTTAAACCTACCAGGAGAACTTCCCCTGGCCTATCACCCTATAGAGACAGAGTAATTGTGGATCTACCTGCTCCCTTTGCCGGCGATGGCAGCCAGAGTTTCCTCAGCTGGAAGTGGCAGTCAGAGCTACGGCAGGCGACACCGGTGAGTTCAGTGGGGAGCTGGTGACAATACTCCCCACCCGTCTGTGACAGTCTGCTTTTCTACTATGGGACAGCCTTCCTGATGCGGTCAAGTCAAATTATGCGGCCATGAAAGAGAAGATGGGATCGGCTTTTGGACAGAGACAGTTAATGGACCGTTTTAGAGCTAACATATCGGCTCGTTCACGAGTTCCGGGGCAGAGCCTGGAGGTATACGCGGCTGATGTGAGCCGGCTGGTAGCTGGTACTCCTGTTTTTGCCTCTGAGTTGCGCGTGCATCACTGTTGTTAGTAAACATTGAAACTCGCCTATGGTGCTTTTATCACAAGCAGACATACTCGCAAATAACAAAACACGCAAACACAAGTCCAAAGAAAAACATGATATAAAGCAACAGTTCTGACTTTCTGGATCCAGATAGCCTACCAATATGGCGGTGTAACCAACAATCACATGACCAATGACGTCAGCTGCAAGTCCTGAATTTGCCTGTACTGTCAATGCTGTTTTTAATTCCAGAGATGGGTAATCCCTGCTCCACAGAGTAAAAGTCCTGCCATGTATTGGTTCTACCTGTTTACTTAACACAGGTGATTCCACTAATCATCCCATCTACCTGGATGAGGAGCTGTGCTCATCAAAATGGGCTGGTTCAGTGAGTGGTTGGAACAAATACATGGCAGGACATTTACTCTATGGAGCTGGGATTACCCACCTCTGTTTAAATCTCTGCTTGAAAAACATCCAGAGGACCGAAACGTTGGTATCCTATATTAAAATTTTTTGCAAATTGAATGGACAGTGTGCGGGATAACTTTTTTCTTTTTTTTTCTTCTTTTCTTGTTATAGAAACCGGAGTATGATACAGGGTATGTCTAATGTATAGATTTAATTTCGTTGCATCCAGAATGAGATTAATCTCTTGTGTTCTATTTGTGCTGACATATTTACATCAATATCATCATAATGTCAGCGCAAAGAGACATGAGAGATTTAGCATTATAAATATGGAAGAATCTAGTAGGAGTGTGTTAAAGAATGGTAAAGAAGAGAAAATGCACAAACACATTAACACCTTGTTATATGTTATGGGCCAAAACTAAGCTTTAAGAGTAAATTGCCCGAATTACATGTTTGCAAATACATGCAATGACTGTCAAATGAGCACTGTCAATCCTATTATGTAATGTCACACTGTTAAATCAGATTAGTCTTAATGGAAGCAGATTCCTGTAATTTATGTCAGTCAAACAGCACATTCAGCATCCTTGACTTCCTCTTATAAGCCCTGATTCTCTACTTCTCTTCTATCAGACACACTGTAGACATACACACAGAGTCTTGTCTGTGATTACACAATGACATCACATATAAATCAGCAGCAGGTTCCACGTTATTATATCATGAATTCAAGCTCCTGACCAGCTCCTGTGACTTTTACATGCTGGGTTTGTGTGGCTGCCAGATGAGTAACCTTCCTTTGACCTTGACTGCTGAGCTCTTACGTAACTGTGTGGTGGCTGCAGCCTCCAGAGCTGCTTCACAGCTTTAATATCCTGTTTTCAGGACTCAAAAGAAGGTTGTTTCTCTGGTAACTGCTTTCTTACCCTCCTCCTTGTACCTAAGATGCATCTGACAGGTTGCTGGTTAAATTTTTAATGACTGTTCCCATCAAACGACAATGAGCTACAAAACAGGGGCATTGTCAGCACAGAGGAGCGATTCAGAATATATTCACAACGTGTGTTCAGCAGCTTCATTATATAAGAATACTGAGACAGCCGGTGTAATAGGTAACCTAGGCTGTAAACATTAGTCACAGCGTAAATACAACTGCATCTGCTAAGTACTAAGTAAAAAGGAGCTTCTCAAATGTGATAATTTACACAGTGTTATCCTAATTTTTATTTTATGGAGAGTCAAGGAAATATCCTCAGATTGCTTATTTACTAAATTATTAATCATTCATCTACATTTTGAGCTTCAAATAATCAATTAATATTAACTTTTAAGACATTACTATCTGCATGAAGCAATCTGTTACCACAAGGGGGCAGAAACAGTCAAAGGTCACACTCACGAGTAGCCTTAAAAAACCTATCGGGGTGATTTGCGTAATCTGTTAAACTACTGTTCCAATCCAATCCAACTTTATTTATGAAGCACTTTAAAATAACCACAGCAGACCAAAGTGCTGTACAGAAGAATAAATAAAAAAACAAAATAAAAGAGTAAAATTAAAGAATAGATTAAAAGACATAGAACAACTGCACAAAAAAACAGTGCTGTACAGAAGAATAAATAAAACCTAAATAAAAGAGTAAAATGTTGAGTATTTACACCATGCAGCGGACACTCCCCTGTGTCCTCAGGACTCAAATGTACAAAAACATTTATGAACTACTGTAACGTCTACTTTATTACTGCCTCTTTCACTGGATCAATAACTCATCAATTATCGAGTCATATAGTTGAGCTTAGGTGTGTCTTCACTAATTATGAAATTACATCGTATGAGGCAGTTTATTTTTCACACACTAAGTTGAAGAACTAGAGAAGCAAAAAGACTCACGCTGCTTCTGTTTAATTTTGGTGGAAAAGACATTCAGATGCTGAACTTGAGCTGAAGTAGAAATAGAAGGTGTGTAATTTTGTTTTGGGGGGAGTTTGGGTGTTAAACACATGATGAATATTACTAACCACTATATGCTATAGGGGTTAGGATGGAAATGTCTTTATTTACATAAAGACAAAACAACCTTCTGGCACCAGGTAATGGTGTCAAAGTCAAATACTCATTACTCATTTTTACTCATGAATAATTTGATTTTTCTTGGGAAACAAATGGAGGTGACCATTCATTGCAAGTTTTCAACTACGTCAGGGAAAGTGTTTTTTTTTTTGTTTTTTTTTATCAAAACGCAATCAAAAGTTGCTATCCACAGAGAGGTTCAAATATGGACACATCTTGTTGGAGGTTATGTGGAGCTTTTTTGGAGCTGTCCTAAACTGTTTCTATATTGGGAGAAAAAAAAACAAAGCATTGATAAAGTGATTGGGGCAAGGTTTCCTTTGAATTTTGAAACTATGTTCTTAGGCAAACAACCAGACTGTACAAAAAGATTTTAAATAAATAAATAAATAAATAAATAAGTAGAAAATGGATGACTGACAAATTACATAATTAGAAGACTGGATAGAACTTGTAAAAGAAATTTCCCAGATGGTGAAACTCACATTTGCATTGAGACTACAACAGGACAAATTTGAGGAATGCTGGAAACCATGGATGGACTTTATGAACACTAAAATGGAACAAAAGGTGACACCCACTGTTGTTAAGCTACTATATTACTGTTGTTTTTATTACTTTTTTTTAAAATTACTTTTTATTACTGTTCTGTTGTTCAAAAAAAAAAAGGGGGGGGGGGGGTTAAGAAAACAAGAAGTGAAGGCACTGGAGATATACACAGGAAAATAAATGTCCAGATAGATTGTGTTGTTCTTTCCTAAGAAGACCAGAAATATAGAAAAACAACATTGTAAAATGTTATATGTGCATGTGAATGTAAAACATGTAAATTCTCCGTTACAAAATCAAA
The DNA here is from genome assembly GCF_902148855.1 of Sphaeramia orbicularis. Lineage (NCBI taxonomy): Eukaryota > Metazoa > Chordata > Actinopteri > Kurtiformes > Apogonidae > Sphaeramia > Sphaeramia orbicularis. Next base: position 20,826,997 of record NC_043961.1, on the reverse strand, counting down.
TTTTAAAAATGAATTTAAAAAAAAGTTCCTATCAAAAGCAAAAAAAAACGAAAAAAAAAAAAAAAAAAGGCCCCTCATTTTGCAGAATGGCATTTCATGTAGTATATTATTACAGAGCACCATAACAGGCAGATACATGCAATAAGGAGTCAGTTTTAGATCATCAGTATATTACTGGATGGATTAGTACTGCAAATCATGTATCATTTGTTTGGGTTTTTTTAGTGTATAAAGTTATCTAACTTTTTTCAGGCATTATAACTTCAAGAGTCCAGTAGATGTAGTGACGAAAAAATATTTCCCTCTGAAATCTAATGGGGTAGAGGTATAAAGTACCATGTAATGAAAATACTTCTGTAAAGTACAGGTATGTCATATTTGTGCAGGAATCACATTTATATTGTTTTAGAACTTGGGCTTATAAATATATGTTTGGGAAAGTCAAGGCTGCTCGTATTAAGGTTTTCTCTTTATTTTATTTAGTCTCTTTGTCTTTTAAACTGTTGGGTTTTGTCATAAACATACCGCTGAAAACCACATTAAGCCGGAGGCTAAGTGTTTATTTCCGGTTGGATCAAGAGGATTACAAAAGCTTTATGGTTGTAGTAACACCTCGTGGCTTTCACCAGAGAAAATTTACGAGCACTAATTACTTTGAAATGCAACTCACAACATGACAGATACCGACAGAGGAAAACAACAACAACAACAATAACACCACGTCTGAGGCTGGCACCATCAAAAGCAGATGAAGCAGTGATACCATGGGTTGAGTTTGTCAGGACTAGATCTAATTTAATTTAAGCTCAGTGCTTTTCTTCACGCGCCTCCTGAGACTGACACTGGCATCACGTTGCAGTCACACAGATGGCTGAGGGGACTTGTCATCTGCGATATTGTTTATGTGCGTTTTCATGAGCGAGGTTTAGAGGAAAACGGTAATGTACGTCTGTCAAGTGTGTTTTGATTTCAGAGAGGTTTTTATTTCTGGGATACATTAAAATCACAATAAAAAGCTTCGCATTCTGTAACAGACTGAATTATTTTACTTTCATCTCAGTCACAAATGAACCAAGCTTTAAGTATTTATCACTTATCAAAACGAAAAAACAATTTAACAACAAAAGCCAGGAGGAGGAGATACTGTAAAGGCAGAAGAATGAAGAACATAAAGAGCCTTTTCCGGTTCATTCACTTTCACCATCATATCAAATCTGCCAGGGGGTTTAATTACCTCAGAAGAGAAAAGGATGAGAGCCCCTTTCTTACTGTACTCAGGTCCTCACTGCAGATGTGCTTGTAATTTTACTTTTTACTACTTCACATTACTCTTTGCATGTAAAGGTCATTCCTGTTATCTGGCAACATTTTGGCTTCATAATTGTTGGGATGACATTTTTTTTCTTTATATTCTTAACCTTCTCTCTGAACAGAGACATGTTTAAATTTAAGGAGAACATGAAGGCTAAGTTCAGGGGATGAAAAATAAGAACTATAAAAAGTAATGACGTAGACAGAAGAATAAATATGAAGATTCTACAAGGGTGTAAAAATTTGAAAGTTAGGTGAAGTTTTTTGAGTAATTGACTTTTAGCGATTGAATTTTCTTCAGAAAAACAGAATTTCAGCAACAAAAGCCCTGTTTGCACTGGACTGGTATTACCTACAGAGCTCTGGTGATTCGTAATAATTGCAGTGGTCGTCTGTGTTGTAAGAGCTCATCTTAACCCCATGCAAATCTGCTATGTCTGTCATTTGTAAAGTAAATATTCCACCATTCCACAGGAAAAAAGGTGCCATTCCAAATTTCTTACTTTATTTCAGCAAACACAGACATCCTGGGATAATAATATTGGTTCAGTGCAGATCAGTACCTCTGTGATTTGGTGAGATGTGCAACATTTTTGTTTCATTGCGCATTTTATCAACCTACAGTTGCAGAAAACATTATTAGACTACCTTTGTTTTCTTCAATTTCTTGTTCATTTTAATGCCTGGTACAACTAAAGGTACATTTGTTTGGACAAATATAATGATAACAACAAAAATAGCTTAAAAGAGTTTAATTTCAGAGCATTTTCCAGGTTTTCTTGATAGTAACCAAAATCACTTCAGTTCTTACATTAATAGCTATGGCATTGTACTGCTAAAAACAGTGCTTTTAGGCATTACATGTTTTCTTTTCTGTCTGTTTTAGTCACATGACACAGGAGATAGCATTTGATTGCATAACGGTTGTTTTTAATGACTTTTGGTGGTGTAATAATTTTTTCCGCGACTGTATTTCCTGATTGAGGACTAAGGACAAGGAAGTGGTGATAATAAATTGAAGGATTAAAAGAGTTTTTCAGGAGGCTTGTGTTGCTTTATATTATGGATGTTCAATGAAAGTACAGATTTACATCCTTCAGAGAAGCAACATGTCAAAAGATGATGAGATGTAGTGACAACAAGGAACAGTTTTCTATTTTTCAACAGTTATCTGTAAGTGTTAAACCTTAACATCAGGACCAGGGAATAATGTCAGAGAATTCAAGTACAAAACTGATTTTGTTAATCCTGTGTGAAGGGGGTGTGTAGAGGGTTAATTCCCAAATCAGCAGAGGTCTACAAGCTGTACCAGTGCTGTGAGGCATGTTTTTAAAAAATGTTTTGCCCAAGCAACATCAGTAAAATTGTTTATCACAGTGGAACTTTAAGAATGTGACAAGCAAGACAACTGTTGAGAAAGGTAGGAGTGACAGCTGAAGCTCACTTCAGTTTGCAAAGCTGAATTCTGTAGGAAAACAAAAAAACATCATGTCTCTCTCTGGAAATGGTTGAACTGTTTGGAAACAGGGTTCCAACAGTTTTTTACAAATTAAATTTAAGACCTTTTAAGACCATTTAGAATAGAATTTAATGCATATTTTCACAGCCATACTGGCAAAAATTCCTAACTTGTAGAATTTAGGAAAATTTATTTATTTACTCCAGCGCCTTGATTCCCACTGTTCCGAGTCATTTCTCACCAGGGGCTGCAAAGTTAGCAATAACTGGTTCCTAATTTCAGTATAAATTGTCAGGTTGGAACTAACATTACATTCTTTGCAGTTTGGGCATTTCCTAGACACATTTAAACACAATACAGCCAACAGGTTTATGGAAACTGAACTTAAGACCTTTCATATCAAATGTAATACCTTTTAAAGAGTTTTTAATGGTATTTAAGGTATTTAATGCAGATTTTTAAATGCATTTAAGACCCCATGGGAACCCTGGGAAAGGACATACAATACACAAATAAAATAGTGATAATTATTGTAATGTTTGATTAAGAACCAGTTCAGCTGAGTGTGTAACATAATTATAGAATATTTGTAGTTTTTATCATTTCATGGCTTACGGTTCTTGTGAAGGAGACCATTACCCTATAATTACGCGTCTGTTTTAGAGTACATCATAGGGGCAGAACATCACCGTTTAACTGTAATGACCCACAGAGCAGTGGTCCCAGTGGTGTTGTGTACGTCTGGGTTGTGTGTAGTATTCTCACCAGGACAGCAGGAGTCAGTATAGAGGTACTCCAGGAATGACAGGAAGGTATCTGAGGACACACCGTGGATTGGCACCACTCGGCTCCGGGCCTCTGCATACTTCCCACTAAACATGGCCGCCATGACATCACAGCGTGCCACCAGAACTGCCCGGTGGGCTGGCAACACACTCCCTGAAACAGACACACACATGCAAAATTTACATCTAGGTACAGAATGTCAGAATAGTGTCTGCTGGGAAAGTGCCACAGAGGTTCCAAGGATTATAAATAGTTCATAATTAATGTACTGAATATTAAATGGCACTTTGATCTGAAAAACCTTTGAAGACAATTACAAACAGGTTTAAATATTGAATAATTTTCACTGTTTGTCACTGTCACTTCGGCGGCGTCACACAAGCAGAATGTAATTTAGTTTGGCTTGTTGATGTTGGTCATTTTAATTAACAGGGAACAAATGACATGTAATGTCCTGACACATTTGGCACTATTAACAGTCATGTTCAATTCACTCCACAGTCGATCAATACAAGGGAAAATGAAGCATCAATATAGAAAATGCTCTTGTAAAATTGTTTCAATGACCTATGAAGGCTGAAATTGGTGCAAGGACAAGAAAAGCTCACAGCACTTGCTACGACATAAAAATTGATTAGGAGATGCTTCGGGGTATTATTTTTGGGTTTTTCAGTTTGAGCCCTTAATAACAGAATGCCTAAATGCAGCTTGTGGAAAAGCTTTTGTTGAGATGAAACATGACAGGGAAGGAAGGCAGCCAGTCCCCCGGACAGTTTTATCTTATTTTGCCTCTAAATGGACGACCAAGCCCGGGACTGAGATCATAATTCAATCAAGGCTAATAAAATGTGACCTTCCTCTGCGGTGTGACGGCGCATCCATTGGTAAATGTGTGCGTGTCCGATAGATTATCATGCACCCACCTTGCACCATGAAGATGACATCTGAGTAAAGAGGGGAGTTAAACAGGTTAACAAGAGTCTGTGGTCCGAGCTGAGCCGCCCGTGCACTGGGGGTGTCCCTGGAGGCCTGCACACACAGTACACACACAAAGCCAAAAGAGGTGGACACAGCAGGTTAACATTCCTCAGATGGATGTCAGGAACTAGTTAGCAGCACAATTGTGATTCTGCACATCTATCCCACCTCCCCTGTGGAATACAAATTGGCCTCTCTGCCAGTCTTGCTTAGCACTACCCAAACATACTTGAACTGCAATGCCAAGAACAACATGACAGAGCTGGCGAACACTGAAAACAGACCGGGAAGCAGACTGTCGGCCAAAGCTGTCTGTTATCGACACGTTCATGCCCTTTGAAAGCAATTTAAGGATGCATATTCTAATATCTGCATGCAGGATACTGCACTGCGCAGCTTGAGAAAAACAGCTGTATAAGAAAGGTTGAATGTGTATGTGAAGAGAATATTTTGAAGAAGTGCACACACATTTTTTAAAAGTCCATAAATGAGCATCGTCAAAGTATCCCATTACCATTGTGTGACCTTTCTCTGTCAACCGAAGCACAAAGATATCCATATTCTCATACTTCCCCACTACTGAGGGAACACTGAGCAAACACGGAGTCTTCAGAAGAGACTGGGACAGAATCAAGCCTCACTGACTTAAGGAGTCAATGCAATGTTTATGGAAAGCAAATTTTAGCCATTGTCTCAGAGTGAGATGACCTGGAGGTGTTTGTAGAGGATGGGATCAAATCGTGACAGGACATTAGGGTGTCTCATCGTGTTAAAGTGGGCCAGGCTTCTCTGTGTGGCAGCTCGTCTCAACGCTGCCTCAGGTTGAAGACCTAGTTCAATCCAGATGGGTTGGTGGACCGTGCATGGTGCCAAAGGCTTGTCAGACACAGCCATGTCATATCTCCTGACCGCTCTCTAAATGTTAAAGTCTGCTTCCCATTACATACAGACACCTTGTGTTTTTTTACAAAGACATAGTGCATTACATTACATGATGCCACATTTTTTAAAGGGCAGAGGATTACAGGGATTTGGACCAGTATTCACAGATCGTGTGTTGTGCTTCTGACCTCTTCTGAGAGCATCTTTTGTTTATTTGTGCTGATTCACACAGTATCTAAGGGGTGATTATAGGAAGTAATTATGTAAATATACTAATTATAGCTGCATTATTACTGTGTTGTTTGCAAACAAGGCTGTGCTAATTAAGGCAGTCTGCAACTACAAAACGCGTTGACACCATCAAAGACACATTAAAGTTGTTTAACCTTTTTGCTAAGGACAATTTTTCACCGTAAAATATAATAACTAAAACCAGATTATTCAATTGTTATAAAATGCACATGTATTAGATAAAGAGGAGGAAGTTCTTTGAGCCTTTGAGCGGATTAATTGCAAACATTCAAGCCCTCACCCTGTCTCTGCCGATGAGAGATCGTATGCGGTCCATAAGCTGAGCCACGGCCAGCGAGTTCTTCAGCTTCTCTTCCAGGGCCTCCTGGAGGTGCTCCCACTCCCACGCTCCTGCAAAACATCCACAAACACACAGATTCTGTAGAGTCACAATACAGTCCAGTTTACTGAAACTATGAGGCACAGTCTTTTCAAGCTGGCACTGTGCTCCAGCCACCCACATACCTTATACCAAACACTCCAGCCCTGCTTTAGTCAGACTATGCTTGTTCCAAAAAAGTGTCCACTTGTATAATCTATTGTAGTTTTGGGTGGGGCTCATGCCAAATTCTCCAAAAGTCAGAGAAAAGTCAGTGACTGTGAGACTTTTCAATACAACACAATGATGTTAGTTAATGATTCATACAGATATAGACTTTATACTTCAGTTACATGACTTGATTGTATTTATTTCAGTTTCATTTTTTGAGAGTTTTCCATGTAACTCAATATATGCAAGACAAATTTTGGAAAGATAAAACAGACAACAAGTCAATATTAGTCATCAGGCTTTATAAATGGGTGCTTCTATGAAACCAGGCTTACTTTGGTACCTGGCACTTATAATGGAAAAATAAAAGAGAAATTCAGACATATTTCCCCCCAGGATGTACCTAATGATACATACATAAATGCAAAAAAAATTATACTCGTGCTCTGAGCCATCCCAGAATAAATGAATTTTTAATAAAATATTGGGGCAAAAAATGGACCAAAATTGGGACAGAAAAAGCTACCTAGATGTGCATTTGATCTGGAAAACATGGCTTGAAATGGTTTAATATACTGCCATAAATCAAGACACTGTGTTAAATTTGATGATCTTAGTGATTTCTCTAATCCAGATGTGGGTTTTTCATGAATCAGCAGTCTCATTCCAAGTTTTGTGTGTAACCCATTGTGTCCACTCATGTTACATGCGGAATCTGCCCATTTAAACACAAATAAATCGCAAGTGATTTTGCAACAGTGGTAATTTTTGTGAAACACTCTACCTTGCATAATTAGTTTGATTCCCAAAATATACCTGTGAGCGAGTAAAAAGATACTCGAAAAAATAGTAGCACACAATTTTCTTGTCCTTTTTACTGTGTTACATGTGTATTTCTGTATAAAAATAATATAAAAATGTGTTTTATGTGAAAAATAGTTTCTCTTCTATCCCAGTAAATATTTATTTTTAAAATAGACACAAAGTGCTTCCAAACTTGCATCATAACATTAGTCTACATCTGGTTTGAGTTTTTAGCCCCTCTGTCCTGTTTTTAGGGATAAGTTTCATAGAAGCACCCAAATGTGAAAATCTAAACTGCATTTATTCATGACTGATATATTCTTTATAAAACTCGGCTGAGCCCTGCAGCTTGATTGAGGTGGTGCACTCTGTCTCACCAAGAGACGTACACAGACTGTCGAGGGAAAAAGGGAGCTGGACTGGGCAGGATTTAGCTCATCATTAGTTCATAATGACAGTATTTCAGCTGATAGAGGGATTAACTCAACACAAGGTGCCGGATAATGACACTGCACGGTGCAAACACCTCACAGGCAGCATTGGAGATTAACTCAGTCACTGTTGTGCTGGCATATGATGCATCTGAGCCCTGGAAACAGAATGGGTAGCTATATATGAAGTGCACATAGGCAAATATCCATATCTTCAACTATTTCTAAATGGGATTGGGACATAAAACAAGAAAGATAAGTATTCCTTTGGATGCACTTGTGAAATTCTGGATCAACACCTTTGTTTAATAATGCTTTAACTGTTTAATTTAAATGTTTAATTTAATAATTGTTAAATAATGCTTTGTCCAAGAGCAAAAACCAGTGTCAAGTGTCAAATAAACAAGGATATCCTCTTTATGTAAAAGAGAAGTTAGTTACCACAAATTAGATTAATTTCTGTGATTTTTTTAATATTACTGTGACACCATTAATGTGAAATAAAAATAATAGCAAATGCAAAAGTATTAACTATTCTGCAAAGATCCGATACATCTTCTTTTCAGTGTGTCATAAATAAATCAGTGCAGGCGCACCCATAATTATCATGATATAGTTTATTAGCAAAATAAAAAAAATGCAATAAATGTTCTGAGTTTCAATGCACTTGGAGACCTAATCAGCAGCAAATGTTGGCATCCTGTCTGCTTTTTACGAGTGAAATTACTGGCTCGTTCCACCTCAGATTTATCAGATTTGTCAGTGTGTTCAGACCATAAGAATATAAAGCCAAATCCAGTTGTTTCTTCAACCTTCACTCAGGAGCACCGGCTTTACAACTTAAATGATGAGTAGACATTTCTCATGCTAATTATTGCTATTGATTTAAACATTTTTACAAGGATAACATTTTTTCACCACTTTCACCAAACATAACATTATGTGACAAGTTTCAGGAAAAGCTTCTAAATCAAATCACATTTTATTTATATAGCGCCAAATCATAACAAAAGTTATCTCATGACATTTTACATATCGAGTTGGTTGAAACCAGACTCTACTGATTAGCATTTATACATAATGTTGTAGGTGTAACATTTCTCACCTCTGACCTTTACCCCAATAACAATTAAAGATCCTGTTGCAGATAACCCAACATCAGAAAATTAGATAAGCTAAAATTAATTAGACAGGTCATTTCCTAAAACAACTGGTCTGTGTTTAAAATATCACTTCACATATGGCAGGGGTTACCACAAGCACATGCAATAATTTGTCTCTGTCACACATGTAATGTATGTGCAAGGCACAAAAATACACACAAAAGCAACCGTGACAAATTCAATAATTCAGCAGCAGGCTACAAGAGGAGACACAGTCTCACAGTGTTATCATCACACGAGCCAAGTCACGGCCTCAGCGAGTGTCCACACACATTCAAACCACCAATGTGGGATTACACCATGAGGATGCTGCTGTGTGTTTTAGTATTGAGATGGATATTGTTATGGAAATTTGTTCTACTTAGTCACAGATGACAAGTGTGTGGAATTGAATTGCAAGCATCAGATATTTGTCCCACATCGAGGAATGCAGAGTACGGTCTGTTGTGCGTTTACCGCAAATGAACAATAAACAACGGTGAACAATGTGCTCGAAATATTTCCATGGGCATCAAAGGCGCACATTCACATATAATTAGTCAATTTAATAAAAATGCACTAAAATGGTTCCGCTGTGTGTGAGGTCAGCTGCTCGAACATACAACAGACTCACAATGTTGAAGGTTAACATTAGTCATTTTTCACACAAGACTTAACACTGTCTCCCTGCAGTGTTTTATGGAAACGTGACATTCGTGTTCTGCTCCCATGCAGACATCTTTCTAGTTTTGCTCTTTTCTATAAGACACACGCATATATATGAACAATATGTTCAACTGTCCAACCATCCAAAGACTCTCACCATCATGTTATCTCACAAGAATACCCACCACTCCTTCACCACCCATCTCCTCTCTCACCCTCACGTCTTGCCACCTTCATTTTTCTCCTTGCTCACAATTTTACACTCCTTACTTTTCCTTTTTTTTTTTTTACTGAAAACCACTCAAGGACTCATGAGTGAATGAAAACACTCACTGTGCTCCCTTCAACTACTGGCTCTCTTATTCTTATTCATGCAGTCACTCACAGAGACTCAGTCTAACCCTATAATCTTCTTCCCTCTTTGCTCGCTCTTCATCTCCACATACACATTCTGGGTTTACATTCCCCTGTGTGCATGGATGTACACGTGTATGAAGTCAGTCCATCAGTGCAGATCACATGCATGTTAAAAGGCTGCCATGAATCAGATGCTCACACAGCTTTCTGTCGGTAGGACTCCTGCATGACATGCAGCCTGTGATAAAGCACTGGCATGCACAGGCGCTGCAAATCTCACATGCAGCAAACACAGCACTGCAGACTCTAAGCCGCAGGACTGAGAAGATTTTCATTACGGCGCTGAAGTTGCAGAGAAAATCACACGCCTGTTTAACAAGGCTTCATATGTGGAGAGGGAAATCCACAGCTGGGTGCAAGTGGTGATTCAGAATGTGTGTGTCAATGTTTTAGCTGCTATGTTTCATGTCTGCATGTGCTCCTGTCCTTGTTAGGTGAGGTTAATATACATTGGAATTAATTCAGCATGACAGTTTCATCACTGCGCTCATCCTTTGTTGATGTAAATTCAATGCCATTGTTACAGGCAGCAGACTCAAATTCCATCAACAAATCCCATTATCTATCAACATGATGTAAGTTCATTTTCTGCACAGACATGCCTTTGTATACTAAGCCTTCCTAAATGACATCCATAATGTTTACTAGAAAACAGCTGCAGGGAGATAAAGTAAACATACAAACATCTAGACAACAGTGTGAAATCACACTATCACCCAATGAATGATCAGGTCGTAGATTAAAATACTACCACTGCTTACTATCAAGCACTTTTAATTTGACTGATCTCTGTTCTTCAGGATAATGGAACATTGGACAGGACCCAATAGCCGGCAAACTGCCTCCTACTGCCAGGGGAGATTAATCACCACATCTAAATTATTAGAAAAAGAGAAACTGCTTTTGGGGAAAGGAGTTCCCATGCTGTGAATGTCAGTGCAGCTCTGATAGGTGTATTTACACTCCAGTTCAAGTGTGCAAAATGGGTCTAAGGTACTGACAACAAACACGAGGAAGAATCAAGGCTGAACTACCACAAAAAAGGCCATCGCCAAACCATTAGCTACTGGAACTACTAAAATAAATGATATCATAAATCACTAAATGCATACAGTGGAGTAGATAGCCGGCGATGAAGGCAATGGAATAAAAAGGCTGTAGAGCTTCATAGCAGGAAATAACTCAACTTTTCAAAGAGCGATGCACATGATCTCCCAGAAATCCTGTAGTGTGATGGGGTAAAGTGACTGAGTCCAGATTTCTGTGGATGAAGTGCATGTTGGCTGCTATTTTGGAGACAGTTCTATATTCTGATCTCTGTTTGGCACTTCCTGTGCAACTGCTCCTGATGCCAAAAAGTCAGATTGGGAAACTTCATCTGAGTGAAACCATGGGGCTTTAATTAGTGGGAGCGGGAAACTCTGTTGTAGTCCTGTCATTGTACTTTGTGTAACATTTGATGCAAAAATGTTTGAACAGCACTATTGTTCTCTATGATTGTGTCCACATGGAGTACAATGATTTAAACTTAACAGGCTTTTTTTTTTTAAACTACACAAACATAGCATCAAGAGTCAATGTGAAGAGCAGAATAAAATGGCTGTTTCATTGATTAGTCAACTGAATGTCTGAGTGTCTACCAAATTTCATGGCGATGAAAGCTGTCAAGATAATTTGGACTAAACCCAAGTGATGGATCCACCAACCAACCATGATATTGTCATCCCTAGAGCCATAGCACTGTCTTAAAGGGACAAAAATATACCGATTCCAGCCTCTCAACCAAGACTATCTTCTGGAATTCTTAGGCTTCTGTGAGGGTAAATGCATAACTTTGTGTTACTTAGATAAAACAAGCAATTTCCAGGGTTTATAAAGAATTTTCCTTATGACTTTTCTACTACTTAGAGGCCTCTGAAGCTAATTTCTTTACAGTCTATTCTCTGAAATGTATGTTATTCATTGTTATCTATGTTGATGTGATAGATAGCTGATGAAGGAAATATAGTTAGTTATGAATCTGACACTGAAAGTAAGGAGGGGGCAAGACTAGATAAGCCTTTGCTTCTTTCTGTCCCTTCTCAAACTGTGTTTATGAGTTGGTTCATTTATGGTAAATTTATTGTATTTTGTTACTTTTTCTGTGATTAATGACCATGGATGGGTGCATATGTAATTGACTTCTTGCTTTTATTATTCTTTTAGTTCTTTTTTTTTTTTTTACTTTAAAGTTTGAGACAAATAAACAAAATAAAAAATAAATAAAATATGCACTCATATCACAAATAGTAATAAAACCCAGGTCAATTTTACCAAAGCACAGTGGAGTGGAATAGGGAACGCTGGAGTGCCCACAAAGAACCCACGTAGACACTGGGAGAACATGCACACTCATGTAAACTCTATACAGGAAGGCCCCAGGCCATCGTTGGGTTCAAATCCAGTGTATCTTAAACATTAAAGACAAGCTACGTGTGTGGTGCAAAATGAACCCTATTTATATAATCATCACATTTATTTAAATAGAGCCCAAAGTGCTGGTCTTTCTTAAAAATAACTCACGCTTATTCAAGTGAATCTAGACACTAAACCTACATTTTCCAGCTGCTGCACAAATTTACCCCATGTCAAAGCTGCAACTCAGGTCTGACTCTGATGTTATCAACACAGACAGCAACATAACATCAAGTGACATGACTGACCTGCCTGAATATTAAAGTACTGATTAACGGTCAGTCGACCTTAGCTGAAGCTCTATTATGTAGGTACTTGTTTCCAGTACTTAAGGACATCATTACAGATTTATTTATTTGTCCAAAATGTTTATCCCAGTTTTTTTATGACCCTCTCATCCCTAAATTTCAGGTCAGATTGATCTTTAGTAGCAGGTCTTCTTCTTTCATTAAAAACATGGAATTGAGAAACCTATTAGTGATGAATTAAAGGCAAAACTTTATTCAAAAATACCCTCTCTTCACTAAAACCATATGCTGTATACAACTGCAAGCACATTCAAAATGAATATATTACAAGCAGCAAATACGTTGCACTTGGGATTTTCCTTGAGCAAGAAAGATCTCCAGAGGAATAATCTGGATTTTGAGATTTAGGCATTTTTCACAAAGCAAAACCTCAATCAAATCATAATACTTCAACATATTGCACTGCTCTACCCACAGATTATGTTTACCAAACTTTTAACATTTCATTTTTCTGTGAGTGATTAAATAGGTGAGCCCGAGGATGACATATCCCACGCAAAATGAAAAAGTGGTACTCATTACAGATGTAAGATATGTTTTATTGACCTAGCCCACTGGCAGCAGAGGATTCATGTTTAAGAAAAAAAGCACTTTGAATCAGCCAAAAAAAAACTGATGATAATGATAGCAAATAGATTAGATGGACAACAGCTAGAGTTGGAAAAGGCAGCGCTTCCAAATGTAACTGATCAATTGTGGCAGGTTAAGTGTAAAAAAACACTGATTGGGAATAAAATGATGACACACAGGTGGATGGACAGACATGCTGACCACTACATTCCCTTGCATTATACATCACGGGGATAGTATTGATGATGGCAGGTCATCGACTGATAACCTACCTCTGTAAATGAACATCAGCGTCTCCCACAGGCACATACACAGGAGCGGATCCTTCACCACCAGCCGAGAGAGGCGTCCACTCGGGTGCCCGTCCGTTCGCGGCATGTCATCAATAATCCCTCCATCCCAGGTGGAGAGCAGCGAAGGGGGGCCTCCATCCCGATCTCTGCAAACGCACCTCGACTGGGGGCGTTCCCTGTCCAATCAGAGACGCAATTCAGCTTTTAACTGTTACATTAAAGCAGGTTTGATTAAGGGGTTGGACTCCTGCTGGCTACACACTCAGGTGGTGAAAGGGCTTGTTAAATTCCATCTTGCCAACAATCTAATATCTCTCCTACCTGGTCTTGGGCCCCAGGAGCAGCTGTCTGAAGTATGGGCTGACAGCACACAGCACGGCTGCATGCGCCCATCCCAATTCTTTCCCAGAGTCTCCGGCATAGAAAGCCACATCCGCAAACTGCACACCACGCTCCAGCAACCACTGCATGTCCTGGGAAAAGCTTGACTCCTCAACTCGAATCGGTGGAAGACGTGCTGCACAGGGGTGAAAAGGAGACAAAAATAAGCAGGATGTCCAATAATTAACCCAATAACGCCAAACGTATCATTTTTGATACATGAGTTTTGAAGCCCTCTACATGATCAGTATGATATTTTTTTTCTTGAAAAAACTGATGAATACAATTAGATACATGCAATACACAGATAATCCCCCAGGGGGGAGGAATTCGTTCACCAGAGGCCTTTCCAATGACACTACAAGACTGTCATTAATGAGGAAGAAGGCAAAACTTTGCCAGTTTGAAAAGGAATTACGAATTTGTTAGACATGTTTGTGTTATATTATGTTTTTGTTTGTTCAGTAATAATAATATTTGAGTATTGAGACCCAATGTAACAAATACAATACAAAATTGAAACTCATACATGGAAACTGATATTTGAAACATTTTTTGGGTTGTTCAGAACGACCAATAAAGGCTCCAGTTTCAAAGAACTGAAATTTTCTGTTGATGATTTAATGGTTCAGGCTTTACAGGGTTAATCTGAGCTATAAATGAGCTTGTCCCTATTGAAAATGGGAGGCATCATCTGAATTTTAATGTAAAAGCACCAAAGGAGTGTTGTACTTCCCACTTTTTCATACTAGCGATTTCCTGTGTTTGACAGGCGGAGATAGACCATTATCGTGCCGTCCTGTGGCTCAAGTTAGAAAAAAGACTCCTCTTTTATCTATTGCTATCTTAACCAGACAGGTTTAGATTAATGGAAGACCTTGCAAAGAAGTCGAGCCTACTACGGTGCACTCCACACTACTAAACAAACGGAGAAATTGTCTTATCTGTTTGAGCTACAGCCAGTTTAACATTTACTACCCATGATTTAGATTACTCTGTTAACAAAAATTGCTTCAGTGATAAGACTGCTGTGGAATAGAGTGTGAAAGAGTGGATTTGAGAGAAAACTGCGATGAAACAAAGAGCACAAAGGGATAAAATGAGGTATTTTGTGTCTTGAATGTAGAAGATTAAAAGAGACAGAGGGAGAGTGAACAGAGTCTGGGGATGAGGCTTTACAAATCATTGTCCTATTATATTCCTATTCATGCCTAATACACACTGCACCTCTGTGGACCTCATCTCTTTTTTTATGGCTGTTCCCATTTGGCTGCGAAAACTGTTGTGTCTGAACCAGCACGTGTCATATTTAATGCATCTACACCATAAGTAGAGTTAAGTAGTGTTGGAAAGGAACCAATAAATCTGGTGGTGCTCGATGCCTTTTTGGCAGAACTTCAAACTGTCAGTCATTACACCAGATTTAGACACAAACAGCAGCAAATTGTTCAGATCAATATTTAACACTGGCTTTACTGAGTGGTTGGTGTTGGCATTCTTCAAGTGTTTTATGTTGTAAAAATTAACTGCTAAGAAAAATACTCAGAGCAGGACTTGAATCTGTCTCTGTCTGCAAGGGAAAGGCTGTTTAAATAAATAAATAAATAAGCTGTGTGAGCTTTTTTGTGCTTACACAGCTTTTACATATATGTATATGTATGTATATACACACACACACACACACACATATATACAAATATACATATATATGTATATGTATGTACACACACACACACACACACACACACACATATATATATATATATATATATATATAGACATACATATATATGTACATATAAATGCAGCCATAAAATCTTCCCCCAGCTCCAGACTAGAGAAAGTTAAATACTTCAAGCATAACAGTTTGTAAATCAACAGAAACACTTCTGTTTGTGGAAACATCTGTGACTTCAGGAAACATATTGCAGGCTAATCATACTGTCTTTTAACCAGTGGGGCAACAAAGTGCATCAGTGTAAAAAGCAGAACATGAGGACAAAGGTGAAAGAGTAAAAACAACACTAGAAATTTATGTCTATATGGCTTTAACTCACTCAGTGGTTCAGTACTCAAACAAGATGCATATCTACTCTGCCTGTTTACATCTTTTCCTATGAGCTTTAGCCTCTTTTGATAATGAATGTTTTCCTGTCCCAGAATCTGATTTGCAGAGAGGCAGTTTCAGTACCTCTGCCAAGGAGGTTATGTTTTCATCAGTATGTTTTTAGTGTGTCAGCAGGATTACACAAAAACTAACTTTGATTTTCATGAAACTTGTTGCAAGGGTAGGGCATGGGCATTTTGTCTAATGGCATATATCTTTGTGGAGGTGTGTACTTTAAAGGGGTCATATTTTGCTAAACCCACTTTTATTAGTCTTTGGTACATTTATTTATGTATTTGGACCCTAACAGTTCAAAAGGTTTCAATTTGAACCCTCCAGGTGCTGCAAAGTTATCTTTATATTCATTCCAGCAAAAATCAAATGGATTTCTACAACCTGTTTCAATTCCTGCTTAATTTGTTATGTTTTATAACTAGTTACGTCATGACAATTGCACATATAAGGTCAAGGCTTCAGACGAACATTTCTCTTGAGTATGCCATAATTGTTTGTCAGTAGCAGCGGTTGTAGTAAAAAATGAAAATATGTCCAAACTTCGAGCCAGTTACCTAAAATGTTCAGTTGTTGGTTGTATTAATGAACACAAGTGCTGAATGGGATGGAGCGGCATAGTCAACAACCTGGAGGGGGTGGGGCATTAAGTGGCTCATTTGCATTTCAAAATGACCTGTCTTGTGTGATTACTCCGAAGTTTGGTTTAAGATGGACCTGTGGAGTTTAATTAATGAAGAATTCAGACCCAAGCATAGCATTTACAGTTTATGTAGACCACAGGGAAATGTTTTAAAATGCATAATTCCATTTAAAAAAGCAAAATATCCCTCCTTTCAAGAGAAAAATATTAAAATGTTAAATATCTAAAATACTATTGCCCATAAAGTTGGAATGAAATATTTTTACCACTTCTCATGAAATGATTCTGACAATGTGATTTATTTTTGACAGACAGAACTGGAACTCAGTATGTAATCATTGCACTGGGTCAAAGGTGATTACTGGTGTGTGTAAATAGGAATAAAAACAGGAATGTGTCCAACTTTATGGGCTACAGTGTAGATCTATCCCTGGTCCAGATGTAGGACTGCAAGTCTTGACTCATCTCTCAGTGTTTTTGTGATTTAATCAATGAGGAGTTGTTTGGTCAATAAAATACCTGCAACTCAAAGATACTTACTGTTGCAGAGAAGTAAATAAACCAAGATGTAATCTAATTTAAGAAGGCAAAGTCAGAAGGTCTTGACATTTTCTCTTAAAAAACTGTCAAGTACTAAATGAAAAAAATGTAATTGAAAATTAAGTGATTGGAAGTTGCTGCCATACACTATAGTTTTACAAGAAAATGCAATTCATCAACATCATTTAGAAAGTTACAAGAAACTGATGCACTAAAAATGTCTGGCATTAAGTATCAGTAATAAGCATAAAAATCTAACAACACATCACAATAGGGAAGAGCAGCAGGAAGAACACTGTCTGGACAGGCTAGTTTACGCTGTTCACTGATTAAGAGGATTTGGTTAAAGACCAGGTTGATCAATAATCCTTTACCATGAACAGCAACCAATGAGATTCTTCAGAAGAGGCGCTAAACACCGAGCTCAGTTTCAAATTGATTCAAATGTCATTGAATAAAAGTGGTCCACCTAGCTCTTTGTCTCCCCTCTTTCTAGTTTGAACAGAGAATATTGATCTGGATAAAACCTTTGTGCTCAGCTCTTTTTATGGCTATGTAAGCTCAAGAAGAAACAATCCCGTCAGTCCGGCTGAATGATCTTTGGACACTATCACAGGAGCAATTTAAAGGAATAATTATTAGCTAATGAAATTAAAAGAAACGACATGGTTAAAATAAAAAAAGAATTACCATTAACAGAATGAAAAATATCTAAGGGTCAATACATGTGGTATAACTACATATAGATACATCAAGATACTATTAAATGTCACATAGCGTGAAGGCTGTTTTATCTGTGGGATAGCATAGTACTCCTCTGACCTGGTTGTTCTAAGTGAGGGGGGCGAAGCTCGCTCACTTTGTTTCCTCGCCTCTTCTCTGGCCTTTCTTTGGCTTTGTGTTTCAGACATTGAATCATGAAGTACTCCAGCTGGAAAACACAGAAATACACATGTTTGTTCAAACACAGGGCACAAAAATAGTGTGGTTATATCACCATCTGTTTCTACTGTAAATACATCCTGTATCTGTTCCACATTGGATGTACAGGAAGGATGAAGTTCAGAAGATGCTGTGTATTTTTATTCATATAACACAGTGTTCATCTCAGTTATCTTTATAATCTGTACAATATGCAACACCCTCTGTTCAATACACCAAAGACGGATGAAATCACAGTCAGAGCCACAAAGGAAGCATTACTCTCCTGTGATGGACAGACGGTACAATAGGTGTTTTTTGTTGAAAGCGTTCCTAAATTTACAGGTATATTATACATGTAGAGCAGTGATGAGCACAACTGGGCCACCACCAGTGCTCTCAGAACTGTATGAAAAACACAGCACATTACGCTCAAATCAACTTTAGTTTAGCTTTCAGTAAGTACAGAGAGGCAAGTGTTTATAAAACAGCTAAAAACACCACAGTCTACTGCGATGTCACTACTTACCACGCTGCCAAAGTAGCGACCCACAAAGACATGATTGAGAGAAGGCAGCTCCAGGTACGTGGCCCCCAGGTCCCGGGACAGCTGCAGACCTTCACTGTGAGGCACACAGCTGCTCCAATCTGACGCACACAAAGGGCATGTACAGGGTGGGCCTTCATCTACAGCGGTGAGAACTCAACTTTAATAATCACTCATGACTCCATGTGATTTTATGCGGGTATATGAGAATTAGCACATGAGTTAGTTATACTATGATGTTAGATGCAGTGTGGATTTTTAGGAAGCATGAACTGACAGCTAGTTCAACTAACATTAAGTTGACTGAAAGAGCGATTTACTGTCAGAAAGTGGTACATACAAAATAGACCTTGTATGTTGCTTTGATAGTTTTATTTTATTTTAGTAAATGTTTCAGTCTTATGAAGACTCTCATCAGGCACTATAAAGTAAAAACTCCTTGAAATATGTTTTATGTCTTGTTTGAAGTCCTGTACTTGCCTGACTATAAAGTAGAGGTTCACTGATTATGGGGTCTTAAAAGGCTGCTATAATAACAATAGTCTGGAGGATGAAAAAGGCAGATAGATGATCAAATGGTCAAAATGTTCCTCCAAAAATACAGAGACCAAATTTTCCTGAAGGGATAATGGAGTTAACCTTTTACACTTAACCTCTTTGAAGTTAACAATTTTCCACCTAATTAGAAACAGTTCAAGTGAATATCTAAGTCAAAGCAGTAAATATGAGTTAATACAGATTGCCCAACCAAAAAAAGTCTGCAATGGCATTGTTTGTAGCATGCAATGCTTATGCACATTTGCATTAATTTTCTTAATTTACTGACGATGTGTAAGTTGGACTACTGTGTAAAGTCTTCTCCTGCACATTCCAAAGATCCTCAATGGGGTTCAGATCTGGACTCTATGTTGACCATGATGTCTCACGCTCAAAGAACCACTCTTTCACAGTTTGAGCCTGATGAATCCTGGCATTGTGACTTTGGAATATGTCTGTGCCACCAGGGGAAATCCATTAATGGGAACACACTTGTCATTCAGTATGTTCAGGTTCAGTTCACCTCATGTTTTGGACACAGAATGTTGTTGAACCTAGACCTGACTGACTGAACCAGCTCCAGATCACAACATTGCCCCTGCAGGCTTGTCCTGTAGGCACTATGCATGATGGGTAATCACTTCATCCACCTCTCATCTCACCCTGGACCAGGGTCAATCTAGACTCATCAGACCACATGACCTTTTTCCCATGAAACACAGTCCAACCTTTATGCTCTCTACAAACTGATGGCTGTTAAAAGAAATGAGAAGCTATTCACTGCATCAGTTAAGGTTAAATAACTTGCAGCAGAATCATATTAATCACTGCAGTAATTATCCAATGGAAAGCTCTTACCTATTTGATTAGTTAAATCCTGGTGGCCACTTTTTCAGGCTGGACAGTATATGTATTTCACTCCTTGCTCTAAATTCTCTTGTCAGTCCCAGGTTGATAATGCAGAATGGAGAAATGTAAAATGTGAAAAGGCGCATGCACAAGAACTAACTGTAGATGTGTGCATGGGGACCAAAGGGGCCGAATCAGACAGAAAATTAGAGGGATTAGCTTTAAGGAAGAAAAAGGCCACAGAAAGACTGCACAATAGAGGAGGAGGCAGAGGGAAATGGAGAATGAGTGGGACATACAGCTAAGTGCTGAGGCATTTGATAAATCATACTACTAATAACCTACAGGCATGACACAGAGATGGAGCTCAGTGTAAGAGTGTGTATGTGTGTGTGTGTGTGTGTGTGTGTGTGTGTGTGTGTGTGTGACAGACAGAAAAAGGCAGATTGAAAGGCAGAGTGTGTGACTGGCAGTAAGTTAGCATATTGGTTGTATGTTTGTGTGTATCAGGGTGCATGCATGCCCTGGGATAAATCTGTCTGTACTCCCACGTTGAGCGCTGGTTTAATGGCTGCGTTAATGCACGTATGGCAGCATTTTCTGCCACAGCTGTGCCTTAGGTGGTCTAAGTCAAGCAGCAGGAAGTGCTCAGAGCTCAGCCATCATTCTCTGCAGTCATGAGGGGATAGCATGAAAATACTCACAGCAGCCACAAACAACAACACAAACAGAGGCTCTGGTCTACAGCTACGCACTCCCTCTCTTCCTCTCGACAAGCAAAGACTTGACTTACACTGTGATCATTTTACAGGTCTGACAGAATCTCAAAGTATGTTGAGCAGACAAGCTAAAAATACAGCCTGGTACACTTGATAAGCTTGTCTACAAAACCTGAACACAACATGGGTCAGTGTGCCTGAGGAAACACATGCAGCTTGTGTGAGGCGGAGATATGCAGACACACACGTATCCTAATTCCTGATGTGTTACATAGCTCTACTCTGAATCGCCTCACTCCTACAACTAAACAGGGGTCTGATTCACAGAGTAACAAATGGTACAATCACAGTGCACCTTCACAGCTTTTACAGTAACTGAACACCTAATCTACTGAAAGACAATGATCTACCAAGCATCATGATGTTTGAGTAACTCAGAAAGAAATTATGCATTCTTCCCAAAAATAACTGTGGAGACAGTTTCACTGAATTTGACAACTAAGATGAATCAGTGCATCAAATCTTAGCTTAGTATTTCTTTGACACAGAAAATAAGTTACTCTGGTAAGTCATGTTAGCTGGCAAATTAGTTTATAATCACAAGAGGATATAATATAGTAATTCCCTATCAATACTTCTTCTCACTCCTACAAAGAAGGCTGCTTTTGTTGTACACTTTACAGCCACAACAATGGGCACACGGAATAGATATGTGCTGTGTGAGCTTTTTTGTGCTTACACAGCTTTTAATAGCCAAAAAATATAACTTAATGATGTGCTTTGGTGTATTTCCTACAGGGGAGCATGTGAACTGTTGGCCTGAAGGCAGCCAAGAGCAGATTTAATCGTGAGCATCCTCCTCATTGCTGGGAGGACACGCCAGAGGACACAAGGCTGAGACAGTGATCATTCTGGCCCAGAAGGTCATAATATCGTACCTTACTGACATTATAATCACAACTACATTAACCCTATGTTACCTGGATGCCAAGTATGATGACAAAACCACAGATAAAGGTGTTTTGCTTTACTTCCTCTCCAGTTCCATTGTTCACACATAACAATGACAAACTGTTAGAGGAACCATCAGTTGTCAAGGCTTTGTAGGCAAAGCTTAACTCACTCTGCCTCTAACAAAAACACAAGCAAAATCAGAACAAAGGCATCCTCACCGTTTAGCCGTGCACCAACAGCAACCAGGATGACAGGCACACCCCAGTGCCTCAGGAGGGGGCGGAGTCTTGGGGCATAACCATTCCTGACCTGCTGGAAAGCCAGTTTGTCAGTGACTGAATATTTAATGACCAGGATGTCCGCCTGTTCAAGAACTTTCCGAACGCTGGCCCAGTCGCTGTCCAACAAGTCCTGGAGAAGAAGGAAAGGGACGAAAGACCAAAAATATTTAAAAAGCTGTGACACAGGACACAGGAGTATAAGCAAAACAACCAACCTGTTACATGAGTCTTACCCCAGACAACCTCCAACCCTTCCCCTTTATGCCTCTCTAAGTATAAATACCTCACTGCAGCTCTTGGGACTTTACCCCCAAGGACCTTTATAAGGCTAGCTGCTCCAAACCTGATTCAACTCATTAGGCTGGAAAAACATTTCATAAAAGCTCAGAGCAATTTTGAATAAAAAGGGACAAAGAGGTATAGAATTAGACTGACAAACCTTCTGCAGCACCACCCCTGACAGAGACATTAGACAGCATGATAATAGGACACATACAGTGCTGTTACAAAATCATAACAGTGCTTTATTTCAGATTCATGTGCTATTAAGAACAAAAGTCCTTTCATCGTTTTTCTTTTCTTTTCTTTTTTCAGCAGTGTGCATGTTAAAATAGCGTCCTCCTAAGAATAGAGACATTCTCTGGATTCAGCGCTGGAAGTCAAATGGCCTTGAAATTTGTAATGTTGCATGTCTTGTGAAAAACAGAGACAGAAATAAAGCAAAACAGCCTCTCAGTGATGCATAGGCCTGCACAATGATCTGGCTAAATTACACCACATTAATCCATGACATGTTTTGTCATCTAGATTTGCCCACTGTAAAGCCAATTTGATTTTGAGATGACAATGTGAAGAAAAAGACACAAAGCAGCACCCTGTGAACTGATTCATATGATGATGTGTGCAGATATGAGGGAAATACACACATGATCAAAACAAGAAAATGTTTCTCTCTGCACACACATATGCATCAGGGTCTTACCCAGCTGGGACAATCCCGGACCACTACGGTGACATCCCCAAACACACGTGAGGTGTACTCCATAAAGGCCGGGTTATGCAGACTGCTCTCCAGGTCGCAGGGTCCGACCAGGGCTCCGTGACCCAGGTAGCTCCACAGCAGGCCACCCTGCAGCTGGCCCTGGCCCATGATCTCCTCCCCGACCCCAACTCCACCGGGACACTCACTGCCCAGAGCCACGATGTGGATGGACCTGCAGGAGCCAGAAAAGTCATGGTTGAAAGTGAATGTGAGCAGCAGCAGCAACAGCAGCAGCAGAGGCAGCACTGGAGGCAGGTGATGAGTCCAGAGACTGAGAGAGAATAGAAAGCTCCCTCTCCCCTGGTCCTTATTATTCATGTCTATCACGGAGACAGTGCATCAGTATTATGTCACAGAAAATGACAGAGAAGAAGCTTCACAGGGATCTTTTATTGCACCTTTGTGGCCATTATGGCTCGGTAAAATAAATAAATAAATAAAAAATTGAGGAAAAAAAAGAAAAAAGAAAAAAAAAGGACAGAGGTTCACCTTTTTATTTCTACAAAGCAATATGTATGTTGATGTAAAAGAAAGCATGCAGCCACACTAGAAACATGACACAACATGACTCCTCACATCTCAGTATGAGTTGCATGCAGCTTCTGTGGAACTTACATTGTGGTCACCGTGGTCTTGTTCCGCTGCTCGACGCTATGGAGCCCGTTTCCCTCACGGTGCGTTTCCACGCCAGTCTGCAGTCAGACTCGGCTTTTCCGCAATGAGCCGCGGCTCCGCTCTGTTGTTAATCCCTCTCATCTGTATCCAGCCCCCCGAGAGCCCGACCGCCGAGAAGTTTAGCAGTCACCCGCATTCGCACCCCGTCTCGTTTATTCATTCATAAAAGCTGAAAGCCCGAAACCGTCCCGACCGACCGCAGAGGCGCACCGGACAGACCGAGTGTGTAAACAGCAGCGCCCATGGACAGCCAATGCGCTAAAGACTAACTACCGGACAGTCTGGAGCAAACACTATTAACCACGGAGAGGAGAAGAGGGGCAGCCCCGCGCCTCCGTGTCCAGACCGGCTGAATGACGTCGGTGAATAAAACAAAGTGTCACCGGCAGAAAACAACTGGAGAGAGAGAGAGAGAGAGAGAGAGAGAGAGAGAGAGAGAGAGAGAGAGAGGACTGAGTGGTCGCGCCTGACTCAGCAACACGCACGCGGACAGCAGCGCGCGCCAACACACATGACACAGACACTCACACTAGTTGTTCATGTTTCCATCGTTTCATCTCCAAACCCTTCAAGAAATGAGTGTTGTCCTGAATGTAATAGGCCTAAAGAGCAAAAAAAAAAAAAAAAAAAAAAAAAAAAAAGATGCTGAGTCTAAGTGTTGGACACTTGAGTAGAGGACACAAAAGGATCCTGTCAATAAAGGGTATGCACGTGACGTCACCGCAAAGGGAAGTCGTCCACTGAGTGGCAGGAAGAGGGAGATGAGTAGCGGCTTTGGCTTGAATACTGTGAAAACTTTAGAACAATCTAAAAAATGGGGAAGAGCTGTTGTGCCATTGATTGCACAAATAGGTTTAAAAAGCACTCGGAGCTATCGTTTTACCAGCGACCTAAAGCCAAAGACAGGAGAAGCAGATGGATCGCTGCAATTCGTAGAAATAACTGGAATCCAGGCAACGAAACCTGGATTTGTGGTTGCCATTTCGTGTCAGGTAACGTTAATTTATGCTGTATTCTTGCATAAAATCATACCTTAAATTACATATCGTTTTGGCTAACGTTACGTCTTAGTAAAGCTCTTAATGTTAGTATCTGTCATTTCGTTCTATATTTCATAACTGAAACATTTTTGTCTTCAGTTGTGTGATTATGAACCTTGTGCTCTACATGATTTGTAAACTAGCTTAAACTGAGGCTAACCTAGTTTTTCAAATAAGGGGGTACTCCAGCACAAAGCCATTGTAGCTGTGTTGTATCAAGTATTTGATGTTAACTCTACTTAAATCTCCACAGTACCAGTAGATCATCCACTCACTTGGGTCAATACTAAGGGTTAAACTCCAGTAAATCAGTAGTGAACTGTGAGCACTACTGCTGGGCCTTTACCTTGGCCATCACCGCCAAGAAAATATGTCTGCACTGACAGAAAACCTCAAAAACAATAGTATGTTGAATCGAAAGCACTCACCAGCTGTAATCCTCTAATGAACGATGACGAGGATGTCAACAACTCTTTGGCTTTTCTATGCTTTCAGCCTTTGCATTGGGTATTTTCCCGGCGTTGAAATCAGGTTCATATAAATGTCAGGATACATGATTTCCGGCCACATATCAATGTTCATAGACCACTTGTTTGGTTGCTTGTATGGATCCATGTCGAGTCCAGTTGTTTTAAATTTCATGTTATATTCCACATTTTCCCGGTCTCGCTGTAGTTACTGCTATACTCCGCCATGTTGAGCCGGTTTGTTTTTGCCACTCAGTCTGACTTAGAGGGGCGTGGCCCAAGGGGAAGTGACGTATGTGCATTCCCTCTATTGTCATGAGACACCAGCGTGGTTTGTAATACTAATGAAAGAGATTAGAATAATAATCGTGACAGTCACATTGAGCAAGTATTAGGAGACTATCTGCTGAAACAGCAAGGAAATATAGAATAACTGATTGTGTTGACTCCTGGGCTTGTGTTGTGGGACTGTGGGTGATAAAATGTTTTAATGACCCAGTCCCCTTTGGACAAACTCATGAGATTCCCAGGTCTTTGAGAGGAAGAATAGTTTGGGTTATTCAGGCTCTGAGGTCATTTACAACTATTATAAATAATGCAAGACATAAAACCAACAGAGAATATTTAGTCCTCGTATTTGAATGCCCTGCAACACTGTAAATCCATGCTGCTTACATGCAGTGTGAAGTAGGCTACTCTCCTACAGCAACAAGATGCACCGAGCCTGTTAAGCAGCTTTCACAGACACTCTGCCTTGCTCTTTATCTTGACAAACAGCCTTTCACTTGACCTATTGCAAACAACCAACTGCACATAATGGTTTCTGTCTTGTATCAAGATTCTAATTTGACTACATAATCATATTTTAATATTTAATGCGTGATACGTTTGCATAAGTGCTTGGCTTCTATTCATCCCAGGGCTCAGTGCTTCTCTTGATTGTATTTGAAGCGTCACATAGACCAATGCCTTTAGACACCGTGGGGAGTTTGCTGTTGGCCAGCTACTGCAACCAGCATCATTCATGCACAGCGAACATCATATACCCCAAAGCATTTGTGTTCGATGGCATTTCCAGTGCTTGTGGTTCTTATACGCTGCACTGTGGATATGGAAAAAGAAAAACAATTGGAACGTGACAGGTTGTCATAACCGCTTGTATCAAAAGGAATGACGTGTTGGGTACAAGTGTGAAAAGATGCAAATGACCACTATGCTAACTTATTTCAGGGGCCTGTGGGGGCCACACTGTATCTGTTGAAAGCAGTGACACGACTTCTCTGTGGCTGCTGTCACCACACCTGTAGAGATACTCTGGGGGCAAGAATGTCAAAACAAACATGTCAGGACAAAAACTACAAATGCTAGAATCTGTGCGGTCTGACCTGGAGTTTGTTCTTTATCATCTTATTTAACCCATAAAGACCCAAACATCCACCATTGACCAAAAGCATCTACTAATCTAAACTGTTGATCCACTAATCCTATCAATACATGTAAATAATTGGTGTACATACAGTTATTCATCTTTTCATGGTCATCAGATATGACCCATTTGGACATTCAGAGGCTCTGTGGTTACCACGGAAACACTGTCATCTTCTACAACATTGATTCACCAGTAAAACCCATGGAGTTGGATCAGTGACAGTAGATGGACACACTGGGTTTATGTTCAGTTAATGATAGATTTTATTTTTTTTTAAAAGTCACTTTCTTAATTTTTTTTCTGTTTTGATACAATAACCTTTGCCTTTACTCTGAGCTTTTATAAACATCTAGGTGATCAGTCAATTAAACATAGAAAGTGGATGATTTCACCAGAAAAAAATGCAAAATACAGAGGATAAGATTGTAATAAATAGTGATGAATCACTTAGGACAGGTTAAATCGAGAGAAAAATTCATTTGGGAACTGCCATAAAAGTGACACTGGGTCCTTATGGGTTAACAGAATAAATATATGTAGATATAAAGTGGCCACTTTTGTAAACTTTACATAAACCTTTTTATCTCATTGATTCATTCACTATATGCATAATACATGAGGAAAATTGGAATGCATGGGGATACACTAGTGTGGGCGCACATTTAGGATCACTGTGCCATTTCACAGTTAGGGGACAAATAAAGAGCCAAAAATGTAAATGTATCTGTAATAATGTTTATTTAACGTGTAATGTGTGACCAGTTTTTGACTTCAAACAATTTGTCAGTTAGAGAATTAACAACACACAAATACGTATGTTTAAATATCCAAAACTCATCATATAAATAACATGATATTATTAATAGAGGCAAAGCTACAGGTCAGAATCTGAAAATCCTCTTTATGGAGTCAAGATCAGAGGAGACAAGCGGAGATGTGATCCTCATCCAGGTGATTCTGTGTTACTGTCATGATGCTTTTTTCCTCCTAAGCTTTTTTCTCCAAAGCTTTTTTCTCCGATGCTTTTTTCTCCAATGCTTTTTTTTCTGCTTCTTCAGCTTTGGCTCGGTTCACCTTGCCCTGTTCTCCCTGGTAGTAGTCTGACTCGATCCAGCCCCTCTCCTCAGAAAGCTGAACATAGACATCCCCGTCGGTCTCGGTGACTGTGTGGACTCGCTGCTTCACACCCTTCGAGTACCATCTGGGCACACGCTGCTCTTCCCTGGGGTCAACACCCCTGTACAAGCCCTCCCCTTTGGCTAAAGAGATCTTGTACTTGTGGTTCGGACAAATTATGCACAGCTTGCCGTCAAGTTCCTGCATGTGTGTGTGTGTGCAAAAACAGGTAAACAACACAATATGGATTTGTTGTAAGGGCACTGAGGCCTTTTACCACATTTACATAACATTATGCAGGTTTGATATTTTAATTAGAATATTCCATTATTCCTTAGCCTGTAGTCACATTTATGGATTTCAAATAACCTGTGACATAACAATTACAGTGTGAGCAGTTGTTCTGTTATTCTTTTGTCCTGTGACTTAAATGCCACTTTGTCTCCTGTCCTCTGGCTCATACAAAAACACAAAGTCTAATCTCTTTACTTAAAGGTAAACCTTACCTCAATGTCTCCATTCGCCAGTATTCCCCCAGCATCTGTCGAAAGGATCTAACATCAGAGTATTGCAGAATAAGCAAATACCTCACACTAACCTTTTGCTGACTGGACACACTTTAGATGTGTTATGTGCTAAAATGTCCTATAATAAAGTAAGGTGTCCCAGTGTTAAATGCCCTATAACAAGAGTTCAATCAACAGCAACTTATATTCGATATGGGTCACTGAAAGGAGGCATTTCTAATCAACACTCCTGGGAATAAATAGTTTGGAAGTGTAAGAATATCCTCTAATAGTGGTCAGACATTGCAGAATGATTAAAACATTATGGTCACAGTTTTTCTTGATTATTAGCTTGTCTGAGTTAGAGCAGTACTCACGATAACAATAAGAGTCAATAGCATGAAAGACCCCCTGATGGTAGATGATGACTATATCTCGGTCCTCAAGTGTTCTGAAAGAGCGCTTAGCTTCAATCAGCTCGTCCTTTCTGCCCACAAAATAACGTCCACCTGCAGGCTGTTCCGTCTCCTCCATGGTTCTTTGAAAAGCTGTTTACAGGGAACACAGCAATGTCATAATGAAGTATTCATTGTAAAAGAACACATTAATTTTTATTGCTGGTTCTCATGTAGACGAATCTGCAATCAATGCCATTTGTGAAGGACTTGCAGCTACACTGTATATCAGGGTAACAAATCCCACTGAAACCTTAACCACACATGAAAGACTGGCTTTTGGATTTGTCACTGGGATTATTGCGTTGGCACCTCCCATCACACTTGTCAGCTTACATTAAGTCCAAAACACCTCTAGAACATTTAACCAGAAAGTCAAAAAATCCAAGCAAGGACATCTCTGCCCACTCTTGTCACTGAGTTGCAGTAGCTTTAACCCATAAAGACCCAGTGGCACTTCTGTGGTAGTTCTCAAATTAATTTTTCTCTATTTTTTTTTAACTTTTTTTAACCCATAAAGACTCAAACATCCATCACTGACCAAAAGCATCTATTGATCTAAACTGTTTAATTCCTGTTGATCCACTGATCCTATCATTACATGTAAATAATTGGTGCAAAATTCAGTTTGTCATGTTTTCATGGTCATCAGATATGACCTATTTGGATGTTCAGAGGCTCTGTAGTTACTGTGGAAACACTGTCATCTTCTACAACATTGATTCACCAGTAAAACCCACGGAGTTGGATCAATGACAGTGGATGGAGACACTGGTTTATGTTCAGTTAATGACATATTTCACTAAAAAAGTCACACTCTCTTCAGTTTTTTTGTTTTTGATATAATAACCCTCAAGTTTAATCTGAGCTTTTATGGATATCTACATGGTCAGTACATTAAATATTAAGAAAATACCTGATTTATACTTAAAAATGCAAAATGCAGAGCATAGTATTAAAATAAATAGTGATAAATCAGTTAAGAAAGGTTAAAAATAGTGAAAAATTCATTTGGAAACAGCCACAAAAGTAGCACTGGGTCTTTATGGGTTAAGTCATTTATCACCATCTATATTATCCTCTATTTTAATTTTTTTCAGTGTAAATCATGTATTTTCCTATATTTAATTCACTGATTATGTCGATGTTTATAAAAGCTCAGAGTAAATTCAAAGATTATTAGAACAAATGTGAAAAAAACTAGGAAAAATTGACCTTTTCAGCAAAAATATCTTTAATTAAACATAAAAACAAAAGTCTCCATCCACTGTCACTCCATAGGTTTTACTGGTGAATCAGTGTTGTAGAAGATGACAGTGTTTCCACGTTCATTACGGAGCCTCTGAACATCCAAATGGGTCATAAATGATGACCATGAAAAGATGAAAAACTGCATTTTACACCAATTATCTACATGTATTGATAGGATTCATGGATCAACAGTTAATAAACAGTTTAGATTAGTAGATGGGTTTGGTCGATGGTGGGTGTTTGGGTCTTTATGGGTTAAACACAATCAAATCAGCAAAGTAAAGCCATAATATCTATCTAATCATCACTACTCCATCCGCTGAAATGATTTTTGATCTAATAAACCTCAAAACAGTAAAGATCAACAGAGCAAAATCCATCGGCAGATCATAACTGGCATACATCCTGTAGATACATATAAATAGCTGACTATTCAACTGACCCGTAACATTATATTCCCTAAGCTATGTAGCATAGATGGGCTGAAGGAAGTTACATATAACATTTATCCCCTGTGAGCTTTTGTCACCCAGATGTAACAGTCCTACATAATCTGTGTGCTTGTTCTCTGTCATACTGTACACCAAAAATATCATGATGCAACAAATCCAGACCCCAAGTGCGATCTATGTAGTGGAGTGGAATAATGAGCAGTTCAGTGCAGGTTGAGTAAGCACAGTAGTAACGGTAAATGTCTCATGCCTCTGACTGAACCATACACATGATACACAAACAGACACATATTTATTTATGCCAAGAAAACTACACATGTGCTTCAAATACTGTAATAGTTTCCCATATTTCATTTTTCTTTTTTTCCCTATATAACATTTTCTACTTTTAGCTCACCAGAAAATAATATACTCCTATTTATTTATCTTTTTTTTTTTTTTTTTTAAATTGAGGTATTTACCTTAGAAGTCAGTGACAATGTCTCCTCCTCTGAGCTGAACAACTTAACTGCTGACAACTCGGGGTTTGTGTGGGAAGGGGGGGCCTGTCTCCATTATCTTTAGACTCAGGCTGTCTTCAGTTCGCCCTATCTACACTGGGTACATTTCTTATCTGTCTCCCACAGGCACAACAGCCATTTGATTATAAAGGCACATATAACAAGTCTATCCTAAAACCATTACGTTTAATTTGCCAGTCTTTCTATCTGTATTAAGGAGAGATTCACAAAACGCAAATCCTATAATTAATTTTAAGAATGACTTTAAGTATAATAATCACAACAATTAAATTATGAGCCCACAGTTTTAACACGTAACGGGGTATTTCTAATATGAGCTGCTACTGCATCACATTTATTATGTTTCCCACTACATCACATTTTTGTTCCATTAAAGGGAATGAGTAACTTTTAGGATTTGTAAAGAAAAAAATAATCCTGAAATAAACATATTTTTCACATGTATTACCACCTTTTCTGGAGATGCATTGATATACCTAACAGTATTTAGGCTAAAAAAAAAAACCAAAACAAAACATAAAAACACCTATATCTACATACTAATCATTCAATACTGATTAATAAAGACCGTTATGTAATACAACCCTGTCTATAAATAAAATTAAGCTTATACTGTATATAACCAATATAGCCTAATAATGCTTTTAAATAAAAGAATAAAGCGATAATAATATTATTATGATTTCAATTAATTTAAGGATTAAATATATGATTTTTTGGCTATATGTAAGATTTTTCCGGTAGCTGCTTGTAAAATAAAAGCAATTTTACAAAGCGGAACCATGTACACCAGTGTTTGTGTAGGTAGGATTCATTACTGGGTGCACAGCGGCACCTCACTGTGCTGCAGTCCCGGTATGTTCGTGTTAATGGTGTTGAATCAAATCTAATTAGTTTTCTGTCTATACAGCGTAAGTGCTTGACATTTTTAATTATAAGTCAGTTTACTTTTGCATATGTGACCGTGTTTTTGTTACATTTAAGAGATATGGTCGGTTTTAAAGGTCCGGTTTTATGCGACCTCTCGTTATATTAAACACATTAAACACTTGCATGACACACAGATTTACTCCTGTCAAAACATTAACTTAATATCCAGTTGCACCAACAGATGAAAATGTGTGTCAATATGCTGAATTTGAACAGAAAAGCCCGCACTAAGCAGGTTTACACTGCTGATGGTGTTGAATATTTAGGGGAAAATATCTCATATCTTATTCATATGTCAACATCAGCACAACGAAATGCAAATAGTTAAATAGTTTTTGCGCCTTGAATATGATCTAAAGTTCATTGGTAAACCTGATATGACTTAACATTGTGCACTACTATTCTATTACACGTTAATCTGTACTTTTATATTTGATAGCTTACCTATACAGGAGTATACAGTTTGTAAATTTATTGTCATACAGGGTTTGTCCAGGTGCTTGAAATCCATAGAAATGCTTGAATTTCAATGTTGTGTTTTCAAGGTCTGAAAAGTGCTTGCAATCATAACTCTGTGATGTCATTTATTTATTTATTTTTAATATTTACTCTGCCAGGTTAGATGGCATGCCACAGCTACTTACAGAGAGGTGATACATTTAGAAAATAAGACTCTGTGTCAAAAAAGAAAATTACCAGATGCTGTCAGGTCGACTCCGGGTACATTTTTATCGTAATCTTTGTCTGGGTGTGAGTGTCTGAAGAACACCAACTGGCTTCCCTTTTTTTGTTCAAAAGTTTGTTTGCTACTTTTTGCTTTTTGCTATAATGAAACATCATTTTAGATTTTTATAGCATAATTCAATGGACATCATTGTGATAGAAAGTGAAAGAAAAATAATCATGAGTATATGTATTCCTGTAAATATGTATTATACCTCAGTGATAAGGTGCTGTGCTGGAAAAACTTGAAAATGACCGTTAAAAGTGCATGAAACGTACTTGAATTTGACCTTGAAATCTGTGTACGAACACTCATTATACTATTCTTATGGTTTTTGATTAACATTAATAATTCTATAAATAAATTAATTAAAAATAAGTTTTTCTTCTGTGCATATTTGGATCAAATGATTAAAAGACTTGTTTATTTGAATAGGGAGATGGCGCTGCGTGCCTGTGGCTTCATCATATTTCGGCGTGTAGCCACCTGTCTTCCTCCATCAGATAGCATCGAATACCTCCTCCTGCAGACTTCATATGGAGAACACCACTGGACACCACCCAAAGGTGTCTATAAGTTCCAAACACGACAAAGATTTCTGATCACAAAGAAAAATACTGTCATGCTGCATATATAGGGTGTCCCATAAGTCTCCATACATAGGAAAAATAAACATTTCTTGACATAAACCATTTTTTATTTATATAATATGCTCTATATGACTGCCATTTTGTCTGGAACACATTTCAATGCGTGTCTGCTGAAGAACTATAAAGAAGAAATATAAAGAAATACATGTTAGAACCCTATATGTATGGAATGTATTATGTCTCCTATGTATGGAGACTTTTGGGACACCCTGTACATCTTCATTCCATTTCTCTGTGCTATTAGATGTTTGTGCCTCCCATTAGGTCATGTGGACCCGGGTGAGGACGACCTCACCACAGCTCTGAGAGAGACCAAGGAAGAGGCCGGTCTGGGACCAGAGCATCTGCAAGTCATTGACAGTTTTTTGCAGAAGCTGGAGTACGAGGTGCGAGGCAGACCCAAGGAGGTGCTGTACTGGCTGGCTGAGCTCAGGGACCCGGGTACATCGGTCACTCTGTCTGACGAGCACCAGGACTACCGCTGGGCCCGGCTGGATGAAGCCTGTACTTTAGCCCAGTACAAGGACCTGCAGGAGACACTGAGAGCAGCACAGAGACACTTAGAGGCCCAGAAGGACAAACAGTGACGAGGCAGAATATGCGCAGATGAGGTGATTTAAGGAATTATAATACTGTCTGCAGAAGACAGTGCCGAGAGTATCTGTACAATTGAAGTGACTGATGATTCTAACTCCTTGTGCTCTGTATAAAATTTATCTCTACTGTAACACTCAATCACCCACCCTCTGTCAACACAAAAATAGATAGTTAGAAAATGAATTACTGCAGGAGAACAGGATTTTCAGTGTCTTTGTATCCCATAAGTCTTATGTACAAGATCGATTTCTAAATGTCATGAATATAAATGTAAATAAAATAAAACCCTGAGTGAAAACCAAGTAACACATCACTGGAGTTGCAGTCTGAGTTGAACCCAGTGGAGCATGAGTGGAACTAATGTTAATTCTGGTTTTATCTGTATGTAGTTTGATGTAGATACGCATATATCACAGGCTTTATCACAGGCTTTGTTTGTGACATTTTATGTTAAAAAGGAGAAATCAAGAAGAGAATATATGCAGTGAGAGATCAAATTGGCAAAGAGGTGGTATCCATTCACAGGAGAAAATCTGGCAGCTCTAAGGACAAGGTAAATGGATAAAAGAGAAGTTGTAAGTTGTACTGATTGCCACACGGTGGGGACAAAAACAAGAAATCTATGCAACACTTTCTATGCATTGGCTAAAGGGGATTAAAATTGGATTTACACTGACATCAAATACAGCTTTTTTTTTTTTTTTTCAAATGAAGGTAAAAAGTAAACATTACTTTTGCAATTCTTAAAATCAGATACCTGTAATGCATATAGTTTATGATGTTAGAAACTATATTAATGAAATGTAAAAGACTACTACTTGGCAATTACTTTGTATGACAATCTGGTTATAAATATCTAATGATATACAGTGGAATAACAATGGTCAATGGTGATTAACTAAACAATAAATGATAAATATTTTTTATATTCAAACGTAATACTTGCATAAAACAGTAGTAAAAGTAGATGAATGTAAGTTTAAAAAAAGAGTTGTTTAACCCTTAAAGACCCACTGCTACTTCTGTGGCACTTCCAAAATATTTTTTCTCCTATATTTACCCTTTCTTAAGTGATTTATAAACCCTTATTATGATATTATCGTCTGTATTTTGTGGTTTTTCAGTGTAAATCCAGTATTTTCCTACATTTAATTTGCTGATCATGTAGATGTTAATTAAAGTTCCCATTAAAGTTGAGGGTTATTATATTAGAAACACACAAAACTCAAGAAAAAGTGACTTTTTCAGTAAAAATGTCAATAATTGAACATAAAAATAAGCGTCTCCATCCACTGTCATTTATTAAACTAAAGTCACACTCTCTTCAGTTTTCTTTGTTTTTGATATAATAACCCTCAACTTTAATCTGAACTTTTATGGACATCCACATGATCAGTACATTAAATATTAGGAAAATACCTGATTTACACTTAAAAATGCAAAATGCAAAGCATAATATTGGAATGAATAGTGATAAATCAGCTAAGAAAGGTTAAAAATAGTGGAAAAATTCATTTGGGAACAGTCACAAAAGTAGCACTGGGTCTTTATGGGTTAAGTCATTTATCACCATTTATTGTTATATTATTCTCTATTTTAAGTTTTTTTCAGTGTAAATCATGTATTTTCCTATATTTAATTCACTGATCATGTAGATGTTCATTAAATCTCAGAGTAAATTCAAAGGCAACAACAAATGAGAAAAAAAAACAAGGATAAAGTGACCTTTTTAGCAAAAATATCTTTAACTAAACATAAAAACAAAAGTCTCCATCCACTGTCATTTATTAAACTCCATGTTTTTTACTGGTGAATCAATTTTGTAGAAGATGACGGTGTTTCCTTGTTCACTACGGAGCCTCTGAACGTCCAAATGGGTCATATCTGGTGACCATGAAAAGACAACAATCTGTATTTTACACCAAACATTTACATGGATTGATATGATTAGTGGATCAGAAATTATTAAACATTTTAGATCAGTAGATGGTTTTGGTCACCAGTGGAGGTTTGGGTCTTTACAGGTTAAAAGTTACAATATAAACCTTAAATGGTGTAGAACAGTGTAATCATAAAAGAAAATACATCCTGGTGTGACCCTGATCACTGCCACTGTACAATATATAACACTCAGGCTGTTGTAGAAGCTGCAGGATTAACTCATGTTAAAAGCCTCTGCTGCAGAAACGAAAAAAAGCAATTAAAGAAACAAATACGTTCTTGTTCATTCGTAAAGCAGAGTGGCAATGCTCACTTCAATTAAATGACATTTTTCTCCAGGGTTTTTTAAAGAAGGCAGTGGGCAAAGTACAAGCTGAAGGAGGTCAGTAGAAGTTACCTAAGAGTCACTTTCCAAAAATACCACAAAGTAAAACTGTTGAAGGAGCATTTAGCTAAAGCGTTAAAGTTCTTTAAAGACTAATCAGGGTAATTCATTGTGTGCCTGGTAGAGCATGAAAGCCCCTTTCCCGCTAATAAAACTGCTAATTGTTTTACATTTAAATTACCACCTCTTTTCATGCCTGAACATTCACTCCACAATCTCGCTTAGGCACTGAAGTGTCTCAGTCCATACATCCAGTATCTTTAAATACGGAGCTAGGATGTAATTACCATGTAATAGTTACAATGATATTGCATTATTTTCTCCATTAAAGGTTAGTTCATCCAATTCTGTAAAAACTGCAGAATCTAATAGTGCTTTCAGTATTCGTTGATGTTTTCCAGACATTTGCACCGGAAAAAATCAAAATCTCACCAAATGTATTTTTTCTCATTTCTAGTCAAAATCTCTCATCACACTTAAAATAAGACATAATCACCTAAAGAGTAACTTTTCAGTGAGATATAAGAACTTATTTTCAGACAACAGATCTTGAAAATCTTATTTTAAGAAATCTTACCAAGATAATTTTCACTTGTTCCATTGGCAGATTATTTTGCTTAATTCAAGCCAAAATATCTTGTATTAATTTTTTTTTAAAACTTGTTTTTAGAGGGGTATTTTTTCCAGTGTGTATCTACTCCATCTAAGTACAGTTGATGTAAATTAAGATTTCATTTGTGGTTTTTCAAATCCACTGCCACTCTTAGCATTCAGTTGATATTTACTCAGATCTGATGTTTTTTTCTGTTATTTGTTCAAGTGTGATTAGTGTCAGATTGTAGTTTTTACAGTCACACCCCTGGTTCAAAGCACCAATATCTCAAAAACTAATGGAGATATTATGGAGAGCCTCCATTTCAGGAGTGGATGATGGAAGTGGGAGAAGTAGCAGCATATAAAAGAATGTCATACAAGTTGCAGGACAAGATAGAAAAATATCTTTTGAAATAGAGCGAATACCTGGAATCTTTATATTTCAATGACTAAATGCTAAGAGGATTCACACTGAAAAGACAGTGATCACATACCTTACGTATGTATGTGTGTATATTATGATTAGACACCTCTGTGTAGATATTTATGGTGTATGTATACATTATATACATGGATACTCAAAGTTGATGTATGCGGGATAAAAAGCCACTATATCGATATGAAGACCCCCTCTGGTTGCGGGTGGGTGATTGGCCAATGCTCTAATGTTAGTATTTGATGTGTGATGATGTGATATGTTTGGAAAAAGGAAATCAAAAATGCAAGTCATTAAAAAAACTAATGGAGATATAAGGAACATACACTGCCCAGCATCCCAAAAAAGTCACACATACAATATTTGACTGCACCACCTTTGGTTTTGATTCCAGGAGACATTCACTGTCACATCTGTTTTGCCACATAATGCTTCTGTCATGTCACAATAAGGTTCATAATGTTTTTTCCATCCATAGCCGCATTAATTTTTGATTTCTGATGATGTGGAATCAGAGCATTTGTATCAAATCTTCATCCCGTTTTAAATTAGAGTCTGGACTTTATGGAGGCTAATCCATGTGTAAATGATGTCTCATTCTCCCTGAACCATTCTGTCACAAACGTGATGATCCTGATCAATCCTGCCATTGTCCAATCTGTATGACGTTAAAGACATGAGAGGACATTTTCTGCAGTTATACTTAAATAACCTGTTCCAGCTGAAACATTATTAACCCCTGCAGTACTGACCCATGGAAGGATCGGAACTATTTGCTTATTTAAATCCAGTGAATGTCTCCGAGGTATCAAAACCAAAGGTGGTACAGTGAAATATTGCATGTGTCACTTTTTTTTGGCTGGGCAGTGTACAGGGGTTGGACAAAATAACGGAAACACCTTAAAAAATCAACAAAATATAATTTAATATGGTGTCGGTCCGCCTTTTGCGGCAATTACAGCCTCAATTCTCCGAGGTATTGATTCATACAACTTGTGAATTGTTTCCAAAGGAATTTTAAGCCATTCTTCAGTTAGAATACCCTCCAACTCTTTTAGAGACGATGGCGGTGGAAATTGACGTCTCACTTGAATCTCTA
Organism: Sphaeramia orbicularis; assembly: GCF_902148855.1. Taxonomy (NCBI): domain Eukaryota; kingdom Metazoa; phylum Chordata; class Actinopteri; order Kurtiformes; family Apogonidae; genus Sphaeramia; species Sphaeramia orbicularis. Next base: position 20,788,914 of record NC_043961.1, on the reverse strand, counting down.
AAACTGACCATAAATGCTCAATAATGTTGAGGTCTGGGGACTGTGCCGGCCATACGAGATGCTCAACTTCATTAGAATGTTCCTCATGCCATTCTTTAACAATTCTAGCTGTATGGATTGGGGCATTATCATCTTGAGGTGAAGGTGTTTCCATTATTTTGTCCAACCCCTGTATTTTGCATGGTGTTTACTGGGAGTACTAGCATTACTTTCTAGAAGTATGAAACAAATTGGAGATGCAGCTCTACACTGTAAAAAATGACTGTAGAATTAACACCAAAAAGTTGTAAAATTGCAACATAAAAAAACTGTAACTGAAAATACAATGCAAAGTTGTTTATTTGAAAAGATTTTTGTGTTAATGAATAAATCAAATATAGCTGTAGTTTTTACAAGAAGAGTATGTTAACAAAACCAGATTTGTATGTAGAAATTATATATATCTATTATTTTGAGAAAATAAAACTGTAAATTGAAAAACAATGTGGTGTTGTTTAAATTCCAAGACCACAATGTTGAAGTAACAGATTAGCTTTTTTTTTTTTTTTTTTTAACTAAAAAAGCAATAAAAAAGTAAGCATCTAACAATTTAACATTTCAAACATGTAAATTAACAGGATCAGTTGGTAGTGAGTCGTCCAATGACCAAAGGCTTGGCTGTTTGAGTCCTGGCTCCAACTATTCAAATGTTGAAGTTTCCTTGCAAGACACTGAACCCTAAATTGCTCTCAGTAGGGTTTTGTAAAGCGCTTTGGGCATCATGAAGGTGTATAAAATGCACTATATAAGTGCTGACCATGTAAATATACATGTTGAAAATGTTATTTAGTAAATATGTTTACGGTTTGATGTGTTTTTAACAGTATTGTTCTGGTCACCACAGCTTTTTTTTTCCATAAAAACAACAGGAATTTTTTTTTACAGTGTAGTCTGAATGCAGCTCCAGGTTTTTCATAGAAAAATAGATCCAGTAAAAACTGCAGTGAGGTTAGGATTATCTACAGATTACACAGAGGAACACTTCAGTGCTATGAGCGCCACACATGAAATTTCACTCACCTCCATTATTTATTTTTATATGTTTTAAGCCTTATTGGGTCTTTATCGGATAGCGGATGGTAGAGAAAAGACAAAAGATTAGAGCAGAGAAAGGGTAAGTCACCCAGACTGGGACATGAATGAGGGATGGTGCATTTACTCTTAAAACTGTAATTTTTTACATGCATTTTCTAGGCACAGAAATGTGTCTATGTGAAATAAAGAATATGATTATACTAGCGGCAGCAGCTTCAATGAAGTACTGTTTTATTTTGAATGATGTGTCAACTTAACCACAATAATTGTATGCCTCGGGTTGCATAACACTCCTATATTACTCCAAAAACCAGCGTGATATGTTGTCTGTTACCCATAACAAACATCTGGTCTAAGGAACAGATACCAAAGCTATATCGCAAACAAACCCAACAATGTATTTTTTTTAGACAATAGAAACTTTATGAGTGACATTTGCATCCTCACAAAACACAAAATGAAGAAAAAAGTAAATGAAAGAAGAAACCGGCAAAGACAGCATTAACAGCAATAGGCGTGGACACACTGTGGTAGCATTGTGTACACACTCAGGTCAGTTCATTCAGTGTGTGGCCGTGTGAAAACCTCAAGAGGACCTCATGGTGTCGGCGCACACATGAAAAATACACACTTGTGCACACACATGGATTAAATGAACTAAATGATTTCATTCAGTCTTTTATATGTAGCAGTGTGTATAGAATAACATCTCAATACCTTAGACTGCAGTCATTTCTTAGGTTGGGTTTGGGGATTTCTTCATCCCTTAGAGATAATAGTTGTCAGTGGCTTATCAAAAAGGCCTCCTTCACTTTTCTCCACTGGCCCTCATTATGACAACAAGGCATATTATATTAAAAGAGGAGAATTGTAAGAATGAAGAGCTCTAATCAGATTTCATTTCTATCATATGGGCTATACTATGCCTAGATCTGACTAAAAACAACGATGCTCATTTCAATCTTTAAATTTGTGATGGGAGGCAAAAACTTAATTTTAAGACTTGCAGTTTTCTTTTCATTATCTACTACAATTTAACTTCTCTATATGGTGACAGATGGGGTGAAAAAGAAATAATGACCACATCAAGAAAAGTTCAGAATCCACTTCCTGTTGTGCCATGATATGAAATCTGTTATAGGAGTGTATTTTTTTTTTTTCCGCTTGTCCATAGTCTGTCTCGTTCTCCATAGAATTCACTCTCTGAGCCTCCGGAGCGCAGGGCCGGGTGAAAAGTTTCACTCCTTTGGCTTCACATTAAAATCACATGAAAATCCTCTACATGCATCCATCGCTCCATTGTCTCTAAAACAAATTGCTGTCGGGCTGTACTTGGTTTCCTTGGCATTTAATCCATCCAAAGGTTTATCCAGCACTTCACTGTGGTGATCAGGGCAACAGGTTCATACCCTAAACCACAACACACAGCTTGAACATGGGGTTTTCTTGATGTCAAACAAGTAACATTAATCAAACTATGCTGTTGAGTCACATGTTCAAAGGTGCGTGTTTTTTTTTTTAAACCAGTCAAATCCATAGTGAGCTTGGGCCTCCCAGCAGAGCGCTAAAGCATGGTGAAAACACACTGAATGTTTTCTCCAGGTCCAAAAGGTCATTTGGCCAAATGTGACAGAGGTCTGCACAGAAACAGGAAAAGAAAACCCTGACACTGTAGCCAATGGATGATTAATTCATGTAAAAACTCTCAAAAGTACACATACACACTTGGGTAACAGGCAATCAGTGTCATATTCATTCATTTGCCAATGTGGAGCTTAAGCTGCACATTGATTTTGTCTCTGTCCACAAACACACTCCTGATGTGGTGTAGCACATTACGATGTCCGGGTTTCATTAAAATGCATTTAAGTTGGAGTCATGGCGCAAAACTTAGCATTTGCGCAATTATCACAACATAATGTGAACACTGTCAGGGAAAAAATTCCAAGAGGTGCGTTTTGACTTTTGTTGGTAATCTAATTCTAGCCTACTGAGAAGGAAAGGAAACTCAGTCACATGTTATCACGCTGCCGGTGTGATTGTGGATATTTCAGTTCACTCTCTGCCCTCAAGCGACAACCAGTGGTGCACAAACTAAAGACGGTGATGGTGAGGAGCAGTTTGTGTGGTAAATTTCACGTTTTAATTGTTTTTTTTCCTCTCTCAGTTAAAGTCTATTGAGGCCCTGAGGTTTAAGAGGCAGAGAGAGGCATCAGAGGTGCTGCGATAAATGGTCTTCTCATCGTTCACCTCAGACCAAATGACTTTGCTTTGAGGGGTCATGTGTGGAGCAGTTTTGATTGACACTACAGAAGGCGGGGCTAATAGGGGCGGAGTCAGGGTGAGTCAGAGCCTGCGTTAAAACTGATTGCATCACAGTTGAATGGACAGGCGTGTAAGGGACAGAGGTATTCTGCCACGGGACACGCTGATGGACAGTGACAGGGCAAACTGGCCAGCTCACTGACGGGTTAATGAGCCAAAACCGCTAAGTGTCCCTCCGCCCGACTGCCTAGGCCGCCCCAGAAAAACAGGAGACGAGTCAAGGAGGACAGAATCTCAACCACCCAAGCAAACAAACAAAGCAGCAACAAAGGAAGACACGGTGGAAAGAGTCAATCAGCACAAAACCATACAATCTGACATAGACTGGCTGGTTAAAAAAGCCAGCCAGCTTCAGAGGGGTTCAAGAGACCACCACAAAGACAGCTGTTTTCATCATTTATCAAAAACTAAGACTGTTAGTTTATGTAAAGGATCCTTTAGAAACAAACTAATACAATCTTTTTATATTTGGGAATTACCTGTACGTCACTGAAATAATGATACAATACAAATGCTCTGAAGGTTTTTAACCTAATTGCATATACAACTGACACTACTACAATCATTTTCTCAACTAAATTTTACTGGTACGAGAGGTGGATTTAAAAAAAAAAAAAAAAACGCTTTTCTGTCCATAGTTTTTAAGCCAGTTTGAGACCAGATTGTTTTCTTCAGGGCTGAAAAACATAAACTGTAAGGACTTGTTTTTATCACTTGCAGGTGACAGAGCTAAACAGATGGCAGTGCCTGAAAACAAGCGTACAAAGCCAAAATATCTGACAAAGACCTGTGACTACATCCAAGATAACAAGGTAGTGTAACAAATAAAGTCCTACCCCAGGAGATAACAAAACTGCAGAAACATCTCTCAGTAGAGAATATGCGCAACGGTTGAGCACAGATTAAAAATAACTGAAATTTCAAAGTTGAAAACATTTAAGTTACAGAACTAACCTTTGATTTTTCAAAGACATAATTCACCTCCAATGTCTGAAAAAGTCTTCTAGCCATCTGGATGAAAATATACTGCCTGATGTGCAACAAAACACAATTTCTGACTCATTTCCCATTAAGGTAGCCAGCAGACTGCCATCTTTGTTGTGCATTGGAAACAGAGGCACAATCTGGGAAACAGGCTACTTTTTTTTTTTAATTGCATCACAGACTAAAGACATTTTCTTCCAGATGAATAAAAGTCTCTAAGGATTCAGAAAATGCTTTTAGAGAAGCAAAAGAAAAGCTTAGAAAGGCAGTAAGTTTGTATAAACACAAGATTCAAGGTCCTATTTAAACATCGACAGTGGGGCTGTTTTTTCTCCACGTTTCACATCACACAGATGTAACAGAAGTACATCTCTGCAGAGGTGTGCCATCACTCCCTTTTTTCAGGTAGTGTAGAAGAAAGAGCCTAGCTAAGATGCCTCCTCAGTGGTATTTGCATCATTAGAATATAATTAAACATCAATATCACTCTTGGATGTATTCTCAAATACATTGGAAAAAATTCAGTTCTTAAACTCTGCAAAACATTTGATGCCAGACAGAGTGCAAGCTGCAATTAAGGCAAATGGTGGAAACACCAAAGTCAGACTTTCAGGGAATGCAAGGGCAACAAACTTTTGCTGAAAAATTACGTAATCATATTTAAGAACTGTTGTTTTCCCAATCATTTGTTTTAGTTTAATAAATGATGAAACATTTTTGGCAGTAGACTTTTGACCCCATAATATATATATAGATATATGCACACACACATACATACACACACACGCACACATTGAAAATTGTAACTTAACACATAAAAGAAAGAGGGTGGGGAGTTGGCAGGGAGGACTTAGCATCCAGGTCATCACGAGTCTTCGTTGCCTGAGTCGTCCTGGTTGTCATAATGTCTGGTGGATGTCCCATCATCCTCAGTGGCGCTGATACCTCCAGCTTCACCTACGGACTCCATCTCGCTCTCATCTTCATCTTCGTCCTCCTCCTCCATGTCATCATCATAGAGGTCATCGTAGAGAAGGTCTGAACTGCTGTCCTGGGATGGAACCCTGGTCTGGACGCAGTACTCTGCCAATGTGGTGGGCACCTTGACGCCGTCCCGCTCAGCTTCTGCTGCTGTTGACATCACCTGTTTCCTGAGGACAATAAAAAAGAGCCGACAGAAATGTTTACGATTATTTCTAAGTGCAGTGATTGCTTCGGAGAGACATAGTACATTGTAAACACAGTGTGCATTAGCCTTCGTGCGGATAAAATGCTAATACACTATTACTACCTGATAATCTCTGCATACTCCTTGTCCTTGCCCTTGCTGTCCCTCCATTTGCGAAACATGACAGAGGCATCCACATTGGCGGGGGAGAAGGTGTTGGGCTCATTGAGCAGAGAGATCACACTAAGAAGGATGGTTCTGATCAGGGAAAAAACAACAACACAAACAATGAAACAAGAGACACATGCAGGCAGTTTGACACCCAGACAGAGACGGCATCTAACCTCCTTCTCCTTTGCGACTCAGTTACATGCTACACCCATCTACTCAGGTTTTCGAATACAAACTCAGCACTTTTCCTCTAGTTGTGTAGGAAACATATTTTGCAGAGAAGCTAAATATATAAGAATTTCTGAAAGCTCCCTTGCAGTAGTCTGCTGTTCTTACAGAACAACTGTACCTTCTTTATTTTCAGTTTGTAGAATTTAGATTATTCCTCATTTATTTAGATTTTTACACTTTCAGATGGGCTCTTCTTCACTAAGCTTTTTAAAATCCCTTTATCCTTTCAATAAACAATCATTATCTGGGCCCATCCATCACATTGGCAATAACTGTGACTCTATACAGCGACGCTGACAATGTGACTGATGTAGGATGGAATAAAACCCTGCTACAAAAAGCAAAACATATTGTGTGTTATCAATTACCTGACATTCTGGGTAGGGTTCCACCTTTCAGATGGCAGCTCCCCGCTTTGAGGGTCATCGACAGGAGGGTGCAGGATGGAGATGCATACATCTCCGTTCTGAATGGGGAGACCACCGCTCATAATCATACAAACTGTGAGTATTATATAAACTACATATGTCTAGATGCAGAAGGATTTTTAAAACAGCTTCCACATTAGGAGGTACATCTATAAAACAAAATAAATGACCACTTAACAGCTATCATGAACAACATTAAAACCTGTTAACAGTGCAGTGCTCATTCAATGACCACCACAGAAACCCCTTACCTCATAGATGTTGGGGTGCCACATTTTGGTGAGGAACCGGAAGGTTGGTGGGGAGTATGGGTAGTCAACAGGAAACTTGATGTGAGCCTGTGATAAGATAAAGAGGTTGACTTATAACACAGGAAGCTGAGCAAATATTATGTTTTGTTAAGTGTTAGGCCTTTGAGTCTGTGGACTCCTATTTGTGGCTGCTGAGGCCCCAGAGAAATGTGAGACGATATCCTAGGACAGGCCTAGGCTGCACGTTAGTGTGCTGGATGTGGTCTAATACACAATATTTTTCATATTCACAACAACAAATAAATTGTTGATGATATTTTTCAATATTTTGCAGGTGAGACTCAAACTGCAGAAAGGGTAAGTTGTTTAAACTGTGAAATGCTTTTCACTTCTGAACTTAGTCACGTCCTCAAAGTGTAAGTTTTGAGTAAAAATAAACCTACTTTTAACTGACATGCAAAGCCTAATGAATATATAACAACAATGTGCCTTCCTGTACCCTTTCTTTTCCCAGTAGAATAATCTAGCACACATTAAGCCAAGACAGCCACACTTTGAATCAGATGATACCTTATTATCAATAGTAACAACTAAGTACAGAGCTACATATTCACTTAAGGGTCCATGTAGGCCTTTCCACATTATTGCACTATTACAGAATCTGCTTAAGTAGACTTGTACTGAATTGGTCCCACTCAGATAGGACTATCATTAATCTACAACTAGTCACAACACCTCTGGAGCCCTGGGGCATGAACCACTCAGATACACTGTTACCCATGAAACTGGAATTATATATTTTTACCTCCTCTCATGAAATGATTGTGACAATGTGATTTATTCTTGATAGATAAAATGTAACTAGGACTCAATATGTAATCATTGCACCTGGTCAAAGGCAATTTACTGATGCGTACAAAGAGGAATGTATCTGAAAAGAAAATTATTCCAACTTTATGGGCAACAGTGTATTATACCACATCACCTCCCATACGAGTATCGAGTACTGGTCATTTGCTACTTAATTATATGTTCAGTTTCTTGATGTGAACATGAATACTTGAAATATACAGATATGCCCCAGAATACCATCAATAATAATTTTAACATTATAACACACTGCACCACACGATTCAGATGGATAAATGTTATTTCATAAAAAAAATGTACAACCTTACTCCTCCAAACCATATTTACTTTAAATGAAGGTAAATTGGCCCAGTGCTAGAACACTGTAAAAATTCCTAAACACCCGACAGGTCATGTCAGGTTATATTTAACAATGTGCCATAGTGTCAAAGTGGCTTAAACTAAGTGCTACAAGCTCACAGAAGGAATGGAATGTCAGGTTTAATCTGGTGATAATCTGGAGCATTTTATGTTATATGTCTTTGTCAAAGATATGCGGTCCAGCTAAAATAATACTACTATTTAGTCTTTTTAAATTATTTCTTTCTCTTAATACCTTAGTATCTCAAGTGATGTTGAGTTTGAAACTAACTTTTGATATAAGTAAATAAAACTGATTAGACTTTACTGTATTATAAGAAATAGATGTCACTGGTGCGCATAATGTAATCAATATACAGAAGAAAAGCAAGGCAATAACTGTGCTGTATTATTTCAGCATTCCTGACCTCATCTGCAATGCCCCAACTTGAATGCAGGGACTCACTGTACTGCATTCTCCACAAGTCTCACTGAATATGTAACATGAAAAAGGCAAGATGAGTTTCATCATGTCCTTCTCTCTTACTCTTCCTCCATGCTGAGGTGCCATTTATATCGGTCTCATGGCTAAAAATAACCTTCTGAAGCACAACCATCATACAGTACAGGGGGAGAGGGCTGGACAAGGAGAAAGGAGGCACAAAAAGATATACTGAATATTTAAAAACAATACTGGCTCCTGGAAAGCACTTTGAGATTACTAAAAAATTGTGACCAGCAGAGATTAGCAGGTAGGGATGAGTAAGTAGAGGGGGCAGAGGTCATTGCTGTATATGTAATTTTAGAGAGTGCAACAGCATTTCTAGTAAAACTTGTTTTGAGCTCAAACTGAAACACATAAACACAGATCTACATGGTTCCCAAGTTGCAGCAATCTCCCATACACTATTCAGGAAGACTTTGACAGTGAAACACAATTATCTTACAAATGTACAGGTACAAATAATGTGAAAATTTATTCTAAGAATGCTAATGTGTCACATTACCAAATGGTGCCCTAGTATTCTTGACCCAGCTGGGAATGTATTTTGACTTTTGTCCTACCTTAAAGTAGCCCCCCTCATACAGTGTGTTTGGGGGCCCGAAGATGGCCACTTCCCAGTTGTAGAGGTCAGACTCTTCAACCAGAGTGATGCGAAAACCCTCAACTGGCTGCTCCTGCAGGGACTTCAGCTCCATCATCAGGGCCTTCTGGGAACTAGGGGTTGCCTGGTGGGCCATGTTAAACCTACTTCTGACACCGTAGATGAGTCAAAGGTAGGTGGATATTGAAGTGAGGAAACACCAAATATAGGCTTTAATGAGATTGTCAGGACTCAATATGCATTTCATGATAGTCTACAATTTCTGACTATTTATGTTATAATACTACCTCTGCACTAAGCACCTACAGTATGTTAGCTGTGTTTGCATTCACATTAGTAATTCTTGAACACGCCAGGACAAGATAAACAACAAACCTGAATAGATATTAGCCCTGGTGCTAAACTAAGGTAACATTAAAATGATAAAACATAAACAGGATATGTGGCCTGCCAAGCTAGCTTAAGTCAGTGGTTACTTCGCAGGCCCTTTATGGGGAAAAAGCAAAGTTAATGAAAAGTGTTTACCTCTGTCTCCTTGCACTGTAATATGTACTCGTTTCGTTACAGCTGAAAACTGGAGGATAAACTCATAGGTTGTCCATGCTAGCTTGGTTATGTCTTGACAAAGAGACAGTGACAGGAGCAGTGGATTTTCTGCTAAAGCCTATGGCTGGTCCTCGTGTTGTGTTTCCGAAATTCTTTGTGTGCCAGTGTTGACAGTTGACATGGAGCTAATATCAGTGTAAATCACGGTCTCCTGCGGATCATTCTTGGGCTCGAAAGAGCAAAGTGGCTCTCCCTGACATCTCTCCGTGCTGCTGGTTCGGTTCGGATAGGCGCTCAGCTGATCCCTGCTTGTTTATGTTTGTTTATCTGCTCTCTGGCTGTCTCAACTTCTCCACACGTCAGCTAAACCCCTACCGAGCAACTTCGCTCAAATGGAGCAGCTTGTCTGCCCTCTACCGCTCCCTCCGGCACAGTGGCACTGTAAACGGATGATAAATTCGAGCCTACGGTCGCTAAAATGACAGTAAGTGAGAGGTTTACAATCGCGAATTACAGTGTATTAATCGATTTTTATTTTCCTCCCATCGATGCTTCCTGCTATCATTGCGCGTGTCTGTAAAACGTAAGGTACGTACAGATCTGACGTGACGTGCGCGCACTCGATCCTGAAAAAAAAAAAAAGTCACTGCTATAATATAATGTATTTTTTAAATTTATTTTAAAGGTGCATTTTTGCGTTACAACTACAGTTACGATATGTACATTACCATAAAAGTTTTTTTTCAGACACTTTAAAGAAATCACAAATATTTCAGAATTCAGAGTGTTTTGTAGTTTATATCCATGTCACGAGCCCCAGAGCTATGAATACAAGGCATGTCTATCTACAAAGAGTACAAAGAATGCATGTTAGTGAGTAGTGTACCATACTTTTCCCAAGCAAAACACTGTGCTGGGGCGAACCATATTAGAGGACTGATTGAAATGTGTTCAACATTCTTCTGAGAACAAAACCCAGGTCGCCCTGTTCTCAGTAGCTTTGGATAGAGGTTCTCATTATAAAACTGGGATTGGACAGATGAGACAATACTGGTGATTCTTGTTATACACAGAGAGTAAATTTCCAGGTGGATCTAGTAAATGGCTTTGGCAGTCTGGGTTAATCCAATTAAGTTGTTTTCCTGATGCATTCTTCTAAGTGACACTATGACTTACAATTTCTAATGGAGATGTGTGATGAATGAATCTGTTATTAGCAGAATACATGCAATGACGCCACATGGAGACGGTAATATGTGCTTTGAATTACAAAGGCTACTTGAAATGCAGTCAGATACTGGTTTAAGGGGACATTGGGTATTTCCATAAGGCAGACATGAAAAAAAAAAAAAAAAAAAAAAAATTGTTCTGTAATAAGCATCTTATAGTGCAAGGCGCTTTAATCGCAGTAATATGTTCTTGCATTAGATATGCTCAACAGCTGGATGGACTTCTTATATTTTGACGTCACGCAGATGAGTAACGTCAGACAGGAACCAGTGGAAAGGAGCTTGGCAAACCAAGATGGCGACCCACGATGAAGCAGGAAAGAGGCTTCAGTATAAATAAAACTTATTCATAAAACAGTTTAAATTGAAGTGCCACATCGACTACGCGTCGTTTGGATTTTGAACGAACAGGACGGAGCAGAATCAGGTATGAGAGGTCTGTGTTGATATATGAGGTCAGTTTTGTTTCAGGGGCGGTGTCAGCACAGCCACATAACATTACAGCCAGGCCATTGGCGAAGCTTAGCCTATTAGCACGAACGGTAGCTTTTTACCACCAAACATCAACCAGCGGCTAAGTGGTTATCGGTTAATTCATGTATATGATCTTAAAATTACACTAGCATTTAATTACTGAGCTTAATTTCTTCAGGAAATCTAGATGTTTCCCGTAAACGCATTAAAGTAAGAGTAACGGAAGCTAGTAATAGCTTAGCTTGTTGCTAATTAACGCTATCGTAATTATTGCAAAAAGACAATGAGGACATCGGGTGTGATGATGTGATCTTTATGTTTTAGTTATGGCCTTGAAGTTTGCTCGTCAACATGAACTTCCCTGAAAATATGACGAACCTTTGGTATTACCGTCCTTATCGGTTTCGTTGGTGAAGTTAAAAACACTCGGAAACGTCAGTCCTTAAGTTAGCTAACTAACTTACCTCTACTTTTTGCTCCGTGTCTTCATGGAGGCAGAGGCTGGACTGTATATTAGTTGTTTATATTGGACTTAAGTCTAAGTGATAACACGATAAAAATATTCAGTAAAACATCAACTTGAAGTGAACTGTTGGGTGTTACGCAACAGTATCGTCAGGTAAGTCATTATTGGCTGACTACTTACAGAAATTCAGTTAAGACTCAAAGCAAACACCAAAGGGATCTTCTATGATGTTGCTTTTTGGTCGTCGGCTTCAGCGTGGTCATGTGACACTACTGGACACATGATTGTCCAGGGGATTATTGTCTGGTGACAAGTGTTAGAAATGAAAATTAGAGATAATAGAGGTCTTCATGTTGGTATAAGTAATCCACAAATACATAACTTTAGACTTGGTGTTGATAGGTGCGTTCAGGGGGTACTCAATACAAGTATGTTGATCATATTCTATGTTGATATACTAGCAATCTAAAATACTGCTCATAAGTTCATGCTCTTTGGATCTCATGAATCACTTTTTCTGCTGATCAAGGAACTGCTCCATCAAAACAATGGATACTCTGTGCTGATAATGTCAGGCCTAGCTAAATAACAAGATTATGCGACTTAAGATGTGAAAATTGGAATGCACAAAGCCATTGAGACAATAAAGAACAGGGGATGGTTTGTAAATATCACAAGCATGTCAAACAAATTTTCAAGCTTTGAGGCAGCTGGAAACGGATGTACAGACATTTTGAACAGTATTGCTTTTCACCACAATGCTGTTGTATAGTGGTTTGGGGGACAGTTTGGTCTACTCCATGTAAAAATCCACTTCCTCTTTCATCTTCTTCATTAAATTGAAAACAAACTTTGTGGCAAATAACTCTATCTTCTTAAATGTCTGTTTTCAGAGTCTCTAAATGGCTGCGAGGAAACCTGGATCAGATGTATACAACAATGGTAATGGCCCCTTTGCTGTCTCTCTACTGATGTTTTTGAGCTGTGAATAAAGTGGAGATGTATGCTTTTAGTGGTGTGTGTGCTTTCAGTGACTTTTCTACTCATCTAAGTCTAAATTGCTTATGTTTGTGATTTTTCCTCCTGTGTAGGACCCATCAGTTACCTTGATGATGTTCCCTTCAAGATTAATGACAAGTTCCGTTGCCCAGCCAAAGTTGGACTCCCTGTGGGCTTCTGCCTGCCAGACTGCAGCTCCTTGCTGGTGGACACACAGGTTTGTCAGTTACACAGAGAATGTTGATTTTGCACTAGCATGCTGCACTTAATGACCTAAGCAGAATCTTTACAGTAGGATGTAATAGTGGGAACTCATTACTTGGTAGTTATATTGCTGACTCTTGCTTTAGGTTAAAAAGTACAATGACATTTTTAGGTATTTTTGTTTTTTGTCAGGAGTTTTAATATCACTTGATTCTAAGATTCATGTCCATTTTGTGTTTCTTTTCTTCTTTATTTTATTCGAACATGCTCAGTATGACTTCTCACTGGAGAGGCGTAGTGTGCGCTGGGGGGTTGAGCTGGCTGAGGCCAGAGCAGCAGAGGCCAGGGCGGAGGAGGCAGCGGCGGCCCAGCAGGAGGCAGAGAGCAAGGAGTGTTTGGCTCAGGCCGAGGACATTAATGGTGGTGGGGTGAAAAAGCCTGGGCCTGTTGCAGAAGACCAGGACCCTCCACCACCAGCATTAAACCCAGTCCTGGCGGGACTAAGCCACAATGCCATCCTTACTCCACTGCCTGCCCCGAGCCTGGGCCCCAGGAAAACTCAGCCTACCACGCCTCAGTTGCACAGCCTCAACTTAGCTGACTTTGAACGGGAGGAAGACCCCTTCGATAAACTGGAGCTTAAAACTCTGGACGATAAAGAGGAGCTCCGAAGCATCCTCCAGAGCCAGCCACAACCTCAGCCACCTCCTTCTGTATCACCACCAGAGGTCTCCCAGTTAGGGTCGGCTTCCCGTGGAAGCAGCCCATCTCCTCCAAGCACCAACAACACCAGCCTCTCTACCAAACCTGGCTTTACCCACAAACCCAATGGGTTGGTTGCCTTGCTGGACATGGACAGAGTTGGGAGTCCTGGGAGAGCAGGCTTTGGTACAGACGATCGGCCCTGTAACATCCGTTCTCTCACTTTTCCCAAACTCTCTGACTCTGGTGACCCTGACCCAGTGACGTACAGTCCTCTCCCTGTACCCATTCCCTCTGCCCGACAAAATCTACCCAATGGTAGCCCACCCACTATTCCCAAAAGTCAAGTAATTGTTGCCCCTGAGCCAACCAGCTACAACAAGAGTGGTGCACCAAAACCGGTGAGCATAGTGTGTGTGTCAGTAATTGTACTTTGTATGGGATAAGGTGATAAAAATAAAAAAGAAGTAATAAAAAAAAAAATCCTCTTTTACATTTATTCACATTAGGCAAATCCGGGATCAGGACCTGCTGGCTTACCCTGTGGTGGAGCCCTGCTCAGCATGACCCCCAGTGAGCGCCAGTGTGTAGAAACACTTGTGAGCATGGGCTATTCTTATGAGGGTGTTCTACGAGCCATGCAAAGACAAGGGCAGAACGTGGAGCAGGTGGGTCTCCCTCTTACTCTACTCACTTAAACCCACTGTCATGGAGGTATATGTGGACAGGTGGTAAGTGATGAATTTACATGACTGAGAGATGTGTGCAGTGAACCATAAATGCTGAACATTTGTAAGTATCAGTATAATTAAAATAAAAGTTGCATTACAGTCTGTACAAACTCACTTGCTTTGCCATAGCTTTAATGAGGATAGATAACTTTGAAAACATGCACTGTTCAACCATAGCCATATGATTACTGTGACGTGTGGAAAAATGACAACAGCTTGTTGTCAGATACTGTTATACTAAATAGAATTTTCACAGGCTGGTTTGAAATGATGCCGATACAGTAGCACATCAGTAAGTAAGGACATGGACGTGCATCATTAAGAGAGCAATACATGAATATTTGAAAACAGGCTAATTTCTGCTCATAGTGTGACCTTTTTAACTATTTCTTTAAAAAAAACATTGTATTTGATGTATTCATGATATAAGCTTGTGATTTCCAAAGTACATTTGTAGTTACAATGTCCCTGTTGTTTATTTTAAGGTACTGGACTATCTTTTTGTTCATGGACGTTTGTGTGAGCGGGGCTTTGATGCAAGTGCAGTTGAGGAATGTTTAGAAATGTACCAGTGCTCAGAAGAAAAGGTTTGTACACATTTGAATTTAAGATCATACGTAAACACAAAGGCATAGTCGATACATACATGGGCATTTTCTAAAATGTAGTTTGTGTCCCTATTATTTCTCTGGTATTTATGTCTAAAAATATCATATTTATATAATACATTTAGTTTTCTACACAGGTTTACAGAGGTGTCAGAATAGATACCGTCATAATGTTTACTGTTATACTATTGATAACACTTCAGTTTTGCTGTTCCATTTTCCTGTTGGCAGGTTTGAAAACCCTGTGTGTAGATAGTATTATTAGTCATATTTTTATTATTTTTGAAAACAAATAAAAATGTGTTTTATACATATTTATATATGTGTGGATTCAGCCTTAAGGTGATGCACTGTATTTGTGTTTGGTATTCGCTGAATGGGGTTTTCCTAAGTATAAAGTTGCAATTGTAGATTGTGTAATATTCTGAGGTTTTTGTTTTTTTTAAATCCTCTCTAGGCCTTGCAGTTTCTTGAGCTGATGTCAAGGTTTGGTGAAATGGGATTTGAGCGTGAAGCCATTAAAGAGGTGCTGCTGGTCCACAACAACGATCAGGACAAGGCTCTGGAGGACCTGATGGCTCGAGCTGCAGCTAGCTGAGGCCAGCTAAACAGCCAGTCAATGCCCAGTTCAGGGCTTGCCTCCAGCTACCATCCAACACAGCCCCTTTCCTTCTGCCTTCCCCATCACACCATGCCCTGCCCTCGCCTTAGCTGCAGAAGGGACAGCTGGGAGACAGTTGTATTTCTCTCTGCTAAAACATATTGTGTCTCAGCACTTCTTAAAGACTGTGTGCCTAGAGTGGAGCAAGTCAAAGTGTAGAAAATGTTTAATGGTGGTGTTCTTTTCCTAAGAAATCGGGTTAAGTTCCAAGACTTGGTACTGCTAGGGTTTCTAAGATGGGAAAACTGGGCTGAAAAGAGGGATGTCATTCTGATTTGCTTCCACCTGAAAGTGTTTATATGACTGTTGGCAAGGCTAAAAGATTGAATGGGGAGGAACTGGTGACAGGTTCTAAGTGCATCACAGAATACCCAGGTTGAACTTTGGAAACTCCCAAACAACTAAGCTGCCATCTTCCACTGCTCAGTGCAGACGCAGTAAATGGTGGAGGGAATCGGGGGGCCTTGAGGAGGCTCCCTTAAAACTGAACCAACATAACAATTTTAAGACAAAAGAGAAAAAATGGTGCAGTCACCAGACAGAGAACTGACTCAAGAAGTGCCCTCTCTGCTTTGGTACCTTGCACTTAGCTCTGTTCTTTATGCTTTCAGTCATGTTTGTTTTTCTGTTCATACAGGCACTTTTTCATGACATTTTGGAGATTCAGTTTCTTTGCTTTCTGCATAGTAGATCTGTAGTTGTAACTCAAACATAAGGGTTACTGGTGCCACAGTATACTCTTTGACCTGCACTGGAATGGCAAGAGGAGTCTGGATAGATGGGGAGGTTTCCTCTGTAGGAAATGAAAAGAAATATCCCTCATCCATATAACACCGATGTGTCACGTACCGCACAGGCACACACGCGACTCATTATTACCAACTTATTTAAAATATTACACTGACACTTTCATGTAAAAATAAAGAGTTTGATATGAAAATGTAAGATATGTTAACATTCACAAGTGACACTTTTAATTGTCATGGACTTCTGTTTGCAGACTGGAAAAGAGTGAGTGGTTTAAAAAAAAAAGAAACAAAATGTAAGTGAGGGTTGTTTCTACAGCCTCATCACAGTGCAATAGAGACATTTCAAATTGTGTGAGTGTTGACTGGCATTTTGAGCCTCAGTAGTTATTGGGAGACAAGGAATGGTATTCAAGCCTTGCTGGAAATTTGGACGTAACTCGCAAAGGTTTAATTTCATTGATTACTATTATTTCATCTGTTTTTCGATTTCATGCCACAACATCTAATCATACAGAGCTTTGTTTATTGAGATATCCAGTTTTATCTCTCATGTATTTGAAAAGTGTGCACATCCTTCAGATCACTGGCCTCTTCATAGTCTTAAATGGAAAGTGAAAGAGTCTCAACATGCCAAAAGGATTTCCTTTCTTTTCTTTTTTTTTTTTTTTGTATCACTGTGTAATGAGCAGTATTGTTTTATTTTGCTGTAAGATTAATGGACTTTCTCCATGCTACATATGCCTGCTCAGTTGCATCAAGGTGGCAAAGAAATTCCAGAATCTTGAACTGTGAGGTACTGATGGGGATTGTGAGACGCATGGCAACAGATCAAGGGCTTAAAGTGTGAAAAATGTGACTGAGGACTGGCATTGTGTTTGTGCCAGGTCTAGTACTTCCCATGTTCCACAAGTACAAAATTTAAACATTTCTCTATTTTAGAGATGGAGAAGATTGGAAATTATATTTACAGTTATTTGCTCATGTGGGCATAATAATTTACTTATTTGATAAGAAATATCAGCAATTGATGTGTCTAAGATGCAAAGTACCACCTTCCAGTACCCGGACATCCTTTCCCTGTCAGGCATGGTGTGAAATGACTTGACAGTAACTCTTATGTTCTGTTTATATTATGAAATCAGACTACAGTAAAATCTGATTATATTTGTCATCTCCATGACAAATATTGACATTATGGTAGACAAATGAGTGGTTTTACTTAGTTCTGTTTTTAGTTGCCTTTCTTCTTGATTTACTGTGATAAAGATGCAGGGCACACAGTTTCCCTACAGGTAAACACGTGTGATATTATTGCCTCCATACTTAACTCAAGTGTGGATTCACTTGCCTCTCCTGTGATAGCTATACAAGTTAACATACAGTATGGTGTTCTGGATGTCCTCTATCAAGGCTTCCTCCTGTTTCTTTTTGGATCCTCTAGTTTTGTGGGTATGAACTGTAATTTGGTTGTCATTATTTAAGGGATCAAGTTTATAAGTTTAGGAGCTGCTCTATAATTGAACATGGGGTTCTAATGAGTCTATGAACACCAACGTAACACAATGGTATTTAAACAGAAAATGAGTGAGCGGAGTGGTGTTTCCCAAGCTCCTGATATGTAATTTGCAAAATTTCCTCCTGAATGATATGAAAGTTCCACATGATTAAATGTGCACAACTTTTAATTGTGAGCCTGGTGATTACTTGTGGCGCTCCCTTTTCAACTTAATTTGACAATGGGTAATTTCTCAAGAAGGGTCACAACAGATTGAATGTATTGACAATGAAAGCTGATGAGAAAGTACAACTCTCCTGCTCTCCTACCCTTTTTAAAAAGCACTCAGTAATAATTGTCTTTGTCCAGCAGACAACAAAGAAACAATACATATAGATCATTGTCCAGGTTCAGTTTCATTGTTCAGGTATTGTCAGTGGCAACTGGAAACATCGAACTATGGGATCTAGTCAGCAGAAAAAACTGAATATGAACTGTTATTTCAGTAAACATGCAGACAAGACCAGATTTAAATCAAGATCCATGTAAATTATTAATGCCCACTTTGTACATTTCTATGCCGACAATGTCCGGCGCTATGCTGATAATATATTATTTGTCTTTACAGTATTCGTCATCAATATATTCAGTTTATTATTGTGGTTTTATTATAATGATATAATTATATATTCATGAGCAATATCTTTGATGTAGCATCAAAAAAGTCTAAAATAGCTGAAAACCTGACAATCATCAATGGTCGCAAACAATTTGGCGTGAACGAGCACGCATGACGCACGCGTTCACGTACGACCTTGTTTTTGTTGATATTTAATTTGAGTGCGGCTGCGCGCTGCTCAATGCTTTCGCCGTTGCTGACGCGTCTCAATAGGAAAAAGAGTGTGAATGAACCCTCCGGTTTGAGCTAGATGTGTCGAATCTGAGTAGGTAGTGTGGCCCGTGTGTAGTTTTATGTTCGAGTCTAGGAGGCGTGCTAATGATAGTAGATTAGCGATTATATTAGCTAGCGGCTCACCAACCTCTCCCGTATGTGATCGCCCTTCCTCGTCGTCGGACGCTGCCAGCGAGCGAGGGCCAAGGAACTAAATAGCATATCGCCATTATATGATCCAGTGTCCAGCGTCACTTTTACCCTCCATGTGGGTGAGGGAACTGTGTGTGTCAGACTATGGCGAGAAAAACAGTTAGCAGGAAAAGGAAGGTAGGAGAGCCCAAGGACCAACAACAGGTAGGCGGAAACCGGTGCTGATGCATAGCAGCTAGTCAGTTCTGTTAGCATGCTAACTAGCTATAGGCTAGCAAGGTTTAGCTAATATAATTTACTTGTGTCATAAACAGATCACAGGTGACTTTTGACCAAATTTACTACAGCATTTCGTTGCATTACATGGGCTAAAGAAACATAAGAAGTCACTGTTTCTATCCACATTCACCGTGTCTGTATTTGAAAGAATTAATTTTAGCTTGACGTTAGCCAGTCATAGTCCGTTATTAATACACCAGCTAACGCTAGCCTACGCTGAGTTATTCTGACAATTATTCAGTTATAATCACGTTGATTTAACCTGGTGGTTACGCGATTACACACACAGTTACTTATTCATTTGGGGTCGTGACTTGTCACTATGTCATCAGGCACTATACTTGGAGTTTACCTTATCAACACTGGGGACCCATATTTCCCTTTGACGGCTAATGCTCATTTTAACGTTGGTGGGAACGTTAGCTAACCTTAAAGAATCGTTGATCAAATGATTCGAAAAGATGAGATGGCCTTGAATTTACAAATATAATGATCTTCATAAGCGCTGGTTCGAAGATCTTGCCAAAACATTCAACGCTTTAAACCCCCAGAAAGCCAAGCTGTTCACAACAAAAATGTCATTTGACATGGCAGAAACGTTGAATGTGTAGGGCATGTATTCCATGTCAGTAGTGGCAAGGCATGTGTTCGACATGTGTGACCATAAACCATTCATCTCAAAGATAAATAAAACACACCTGTTTTACAATATATTTGTCACTGAGTTATGGCAAGTGAAAATATAATGAACCAGCCGATACAACCACCAAATGAGATTAGTATTTTGGATAGATATACTTTATTCATCCCAAACTGGGAAATTGTATTGCAGCAACAGCATGACAAACAGTAAAAATAGAATATGAGAATAAAAATAGAATACAAGAGCTAACACACTGTAGTACATAATAAATTAGAATTATAAAAGAGAAATGTATACTTATTTAAATCTGGACAAGGTTATTTTAATGTGACTCATAAATTCATAGACATTTTTGTGTGTAGAGTAATTTGGTGAATATTGCATGTTTACCATTTGTATGTTTAATCTCAAGAAAAAAATATTGTATCATCATCTTTGTGACTGATATATACATACAAACACATGTCTATCTATCTATCTATCTATCTATCTATCTATCTATCTATCTATCTATCTATCTATCTATCTATCTAAATGTGTATGTATGTATATATGTATGTTTATTAAAAATGGGTGTGTGTGTGTGTGTGTGTGTGTGTGTGTGTGTGTGTGTGTGTGGGTGAATATTCAGTTTTGTTCTGGTGCCGTGATGGGGCAGTCAGTAATGAGTTGTCATGGAGTCTAATGACTGACAAAAGATGTCCTCTATTGTTAAAATGATACTAACCCACATTAGTGAAATGTTGCATTAAATTGAGTGCTTTGTATAGAGTTTAATAATGAAATCATAAAAGCAACTGTGCATTGTAGTTGCTGAAGACAGTAGACTGGGGCACACAACATGCAAACGTATTACCTGTTTGTGTGTAGTTTACTCATTCTTTGTACT
Organism: Sphaeramia orbicularis; assembly: GCF_902148855.1. Classification (NCBI taxonomy): domain Eukaryota; kingdom Metazoa; phylum Chordata; class Actinopteri; order Kurtiformes; family Apogonidae; genus Sphaeramia; species Sphaeramia orbicularis. The sequence goes on along the minus strand of NC_043961.1, from coordinate 20,768,247 downwards.
CATAATAAAGAGATAATCCATCAGCCTCCACTTAAGCAGTAAAGCGTACATATTACATGATTTGGTTTGCTGGTTTGGCAGTAGTTTTGATTTAAGCCCAGTGTCACTGACAGAAAGAGATGGAATGTAGAACAAAGTGAAAGCGGCTACATCACATGGCAACACAACACAACAACTTTAAATAGCAACAGTAATTGGCACATGTGATTATTATTTTACAATCATAATGTTTCCACAATGATGGTAGGTACTAGGTACAAAGCACAGTCATTTGTCAATGAAGATATACAACTGTTGTTTGTTGTTGTGGTTTTTTCAAAAGGCATTTGTGTTTTTTACTCTGCACCAGGAGCAAAGTGACTATCAAGACTAGACCAGAGAATGCAGAATAAGAGAAAAAAGATAACAGAAAGCAATTTAGCTAACTTAATTTAATTTGAATTTAATTGTTAGTTGACCTCTACACATTTGACTGTTAAAGGCAATAAAATTGGACTAAACTCTTCAGTGGGGATCTGTGTTTAACCCCCCCACAATAAAGCTTTCATTCTTTGACCTTTATTCCCTCTCTTTTCCCAGTTGGGCTGGTGTCAGGCACCATACAAGCGGAACCGTGTTTCTTGTTCATCACGTCATGCCCAGCAGTGGTGGTGCAGTCGGGGCTCAGTGGTATGTGCCCTCCGGGGGCGGGAATTCAGGCCTCAGCAGCAGCACGAGTTGCGGCTCCAGCGGAGCCTCCGGGGCTTTGCAGCCGGCAGACTTCCTGGCATCCTTAAGGAGAGGGAGTTCTCTCTGGGGCGACTCAACAAGGTGTTTGCTTCACAGTGGCTCAACCACCGACAGGTTGTGTGTGGGACCAAATGCAACACGGTAAGTTGCCATTTTGAGCCAACCTTCATTGTTTAGTAGACATTCGTGTATGTTCTAAAGTCCACCGTTTCCTTCTGCGGACTTCTATTGTTAAAGCTGCAGTGCTCTAAATGTTTTTTTTTAAAGATTACACAATTGCCTTTTAGCATATTCGAATTCAGGTGGTCTGACAGGAAATTAGACTTTTGTATTTCTTCTTGGATATGTTTTTGTATGAAGAAAATTAAATGTGATGGTAGTATTCAGCTTCTCTTAGGTGTTTTCAGACAGGAAGGGGAAGTGAGATACACCATTGACAGCTGTAATTATGGATTACTGTAAAGATGCCGTCAAAGTGACTCTCTTGTAGTAACACAATACCTTTGGAAATTGGCTTCACGTTTCTACAGTACTGTGAAATGGCGTCAATATATTTGTTTCCATAAACACTGCAATGTACATTGGAAAACATGTATGAAAATGAGATAGTTTTAAATAATTGTGATGATGTGTCTGGTAGTTGGATACAGATAGTATCGACTGATCAGGACACAGAGTTATTCCACTGCCTCATCCATGACAGAACCACAACTATTTTAGACGAAAAAAAAATCACTCAACATTCTGCTTCTTCTATTCTCTTTATTAGAGGTAGGCCCAACATAGCGTACAGTGTCACCTGCTGGTGACACAATGCAGCCTAGATTTTTAACACCAAATCAGTTTACAGAAACACATACAAATCGCCTTTTCTTTTTACAACTTTTCAAAAGGTCACTTGAAATTCTCTTTATATTTGATGGAAACACAGTTGATACGTGATTTTTTTTTAAAATTTTTTATTCTGCTTTCATTTCCAGCCATTGAATTTTATACCTCAGTATTAATAAAGTTAAACTGCATTTGTATCATTTATTGTTATTTTTGTCCTTTTATTTTGGACTCTAAAGGTAAAGTTATCTTTTTTACCTTGATTTCAGTTCCTGCAGCTTTAATCAAAGTTCTTCCAGTTCTTCACCAAGTTTATATTCAAATCATTTGTTTATAAACAGAGGAGGACAGTTTTCAGATGATCACAAGTATAATGTGTACATCATAAGCAGGTTGGCACCCTGTGTGAAAAATGGATTTAGAGTCAAATATAATAGACCCTTCATAAAAAGTGGACTAAGCATTCATGAGGTCTTGTTGTTGACTTTTCTTCACTCTACCTTTAGACCAACCATTTGTCCTGTGCTTTTATCTACAGCTTTTTGTTGCGGATGTCCTGACTGGGCAGATAACGCGCATTCCCATGTTAAAGGACAGGGAATGCAATGGTGGAGTTAGTGGTGTGGTGGGTGCAGTTGTGACGGGGCGGCATTACCACCCCTCAGGAGGCTCTCGCGCTCGGCTGGATCAGCAGGGCTGTGGAATTCATGCTATTGAACTGAACCCGTCTAGAACACTGCTAGCCACAGGAGGGGACAACCCAAACAGCCTGGCCATCTACCAGCTGCCCACACTCGATCCTGTTTGTGTTGGAGATGTAAGTCTGATGTTCAGTGTATAGAATTATTTATTTAGGTATTTATATCTTAACTCACTTCAGTAGTAATGTGGTTTATAATCATGTGAAAGAAAAGCAGAATACATTTTACTTTCAGACATTCATTTTGTGTTTTAGTTTTTTGGGGTAGGGGCGGGGATGAGGTTGGCCAGTCAATTGGCTGTCTGCTTTCCCTGCTCCAGTATTAAAATGGCCTTGAAAAATTGAGCAACCTCTTTTTCTGGTATTACCAGTGTTTCAACTCTTTGTATGTTTAACTCTTTAAAGGTGTACTAAAAAGTTAGTATCTTGCATTTTTATTATGTTATGCTGAGGCATTGTGAGATTGTGTAAGACAGGGATTTTCAACCTTGGGGTCAGGACCCCATGTAGGGTCACCTGGAATTCAGATGGGGTCACCTGAAATTTCTAGTAATTGATACAAAAAATAAATACTAATAAAAATATATAGTGAGTTGAGAGAGACAATTCCAATACATAAAAGACATGACAAACTCTAAAGCTGAAACTGAAGCACTGTGGTACTGTTTATCTTTTTAAATGTTCATTGTGGTCGGTTTTAGATGCTGCAGCTCTTTCATAATTCATAGTTTGAGTTATTGTTTGTTCAGTATTAATTAACAGTCTTGTAAATCCAAGCTGGACTGACTGTACATATCGTGACCAAGGGAAATAAAATTCTCACTTTGTGCAGTAATCTACACCTGGCTTTTCTGCCTCCGTCCATAATAATATGCATTATATAGACTAAATGTCATCTAAAATTAACATTTATTTGCAACATAGTATAGCAAACTATTGCATGATCAAAAACAAATTAATTTTAGCAAAAAAAAAATAAAAAAGGCTCCGTTTTGAATGTCTGGGGTCACCAGAAATGTGTGACGTTAAAATGGAGTCACGAGCCAAAAAGGTTGGAAACTACTGGTGTAAGACCAACAGTACTGATCTAATGATTTTTTTTTTCAGGATGGTCATAATGACTGGATCTTTTCCATAGCGTGGATCAGTGACAATATGGTCGTTTCTGGTGAGTTACATTGTCTGTTAGTCAAGGTCAACAAGCTACGTGTTCTTCCTGTGAAGGGCTTTCTACATATACTGATGTAAATCTATGTTTGTCACTTGTGTTTGTCTTGAATAAATACGTAGTAGGTCTAGGCGATGATTTATTTATTTTTTTGCATTATTTCTAGGATCCAGAGACGGCTCTATGGGGCTATGGGAGGTGACGGACAAAGTAATGAGCCAGGCTGAGCGCAGTCAGAGTGAGGAAGCAGTACCCTCCTACGCCCACATTTCTCACCGTGCCCTTAAGGACATCCCCAAGGAGTACACCAACCCATACAACTGTAAAGTCCGCGCTCTGGCCTTTAACGATAACCATAAAGTAAGGTTCAGTCTGACCCCTGTGGTTTATTGTCTGAAACTGTTAGAATGTCGCTTCACTGCTCACCAACTTTGAAGAAAATGTGCTATATGAGAAAAGGGCAATTTGGTCCATTTTCTTCCCTTGAGGTCCAGGAACTCACACATGGAAGTGTGTGACATTTAATGAAGCTACACATCTGTAATGGTTACAAAATGAAGTGATGATTCACCAGAATAATAATCAGCTGTTGTTAGTGTGTAATAAAAGTGTCTTTATAAACACTTTTTTTGTGGGCTGTTGAGAATATAATCATTTGTAACAACATAAATATGTAGTTTACTAGAGACAGATCACAGCTTTGTACTTTCTGTATATATTTTTGATATACTGTGGTGTGTCTTGTCTTTCAAACATGAACAGTGGTGAAGCTACAGGAGTTTTCTTTTGTTTTTTCATTGTAAACATGGGACAACCTAGGAGTCCTTTTTCAGGCTGTTGGTATGTCTATAAACGGAGAAATTGACAAGTCGTTGAAAGCTAAGTGTTCCCATGTTTGTGTCCTTCAGGAGCTGGGTGCTGTGTCCTTGGATGGTTATTTCCACCTCTGGAAAGCTGAGCACAACTTGTGCAAGGTGAATTGCGATTCTCAATTACTTCACTATATATTTTGTAATGCCTATTTTAATAGATCTCTAGTCTAGGCTATGCATGATCATTTGAGTAAATGGTACAAAGTGGATCCAACAGAAATCCTTACTCAGTTCTCATGCTTTCCCCTCTAGCTACTGTCCACCAAGCTGCCTCACTGCAAAGAGAATGTGTGTCTGGCGTATGGACAGGACTGGTCAGTGTACGCTGTGGGTTCTCAGGCCCATGTCTCATTCCTAGATCCACGGCAGCCGACACACAGCATCAAGTCTGTCAGTTCCAGAGAAAGAGGAAGCGGTAAGTGAAGCTCACATGTGGAGAGCTGCTGTCTGACATTTTCTAAGAAAAGACATGATGAAGTCTGGGTAAAAACTAAATAAAGGTCAGACAAGGTACTTTATTTTGAGGATTATTACTTTGAAACTCAGGCTTTAATAAAGAAATGTACTGTACTGAAGAAAAAAAAACAAATTTGTTGCTCCAGTTTTTGATGGACTGAAATCATAGATGTACAAATTGTTTCTCTCCAGTTTTGAGCACAGATTTGTTTAAATCTAGGTTACAGAGCTCATCTGCATGCTGAGATATTCCAACCACCTGTTTGTGGCATATCAGGATACTGATTAAAAACAGTCATTATTGCATAAGTGTGTCTTAGCTTGGTCACAATCGAAGGCCACTCCAAAATGTGCAGTTTTGTCTTGAACAGTGATGGGCACTGAACTTTGGATGTCAGATACGCTGAGGGGTGTGGGGTGAGAAAAACCAGGCAGAATCTTTTTCTTGTGAGTTCACCATTTGCTTCACACAGTGCAACGCATCGCCTTTACAAAGAGTTTATGAGGTTGTCTATTGTGGCCTGTGGAATGTTGGTCCACTCCTCTTCAATGGCTGTGTGATGTCATGATGTTAGGAGAACAGGCTGCAGTCAGGTCAAGACCCCAGTGAGGTCAATGATGTAGATGAGCTTCGTTGAGACAATCTCTGACAGTCTGTGCAGAGATTTTTTGGTTTTCCGAACCAATTGTTTGATCAGCTGTGGAACTGGCTGGTCTCAGATGATTCTGCAGGTGGACATGCCTGGTGGGGAAATGCTAGGCTGGCACAGTTACCTGTGGTCTGTGGTTGGGAGGCTGGTTGGATGTCATACCAAAATGACTTTGGAGATGAATCATGGTAGAGAACTAAACATTCATGGGCACCAGTTCTGTTGGACATTCCTGCAATCAGCATGCCAATTCCACAGTACCTCAGATCTTGGAGGATTGTGCTGCGTTATAAAACTGCACATTTTAGAGCGGGCTTTCATTGTAACCAACCTAAGGCACACATGGGCAAAAATAATCCCGTTTGATCAGTGTCCTGGTGACCATACTTGACGGGTAGTTGGAATATCTCAGCATGCAGATGAAAATTAATTCATGAACAAAATTTGAGAGGAATAAATCTATTTATATAGAAAAAATTTACATTTTTATGTTCAGCCCATCGAAAATGCAGTTATTTCTTCTTCTTCTTACTATTATTACTATTATTATGCATGTAGTCCCAGGCTTATACTGTGATACATTAACTCCCTCATGTCACTCGCACAAGGGAGCAGCAGAGCAAATTCTGTGTTTTTTATTTATTTTTTACTTTTCAGAAGGTTTTTTTTTTTTTTTTAAGTGCACAAAACTGTCTCTTGTTTGTGCAGGGATCCGTTCAGTGAGTTTCTATGAGCACATTGTGACAGTGGGCACAGGCCAAGGTTCCCTACTCTTCTACGACATCCGGGCCCAGAGATTCCTGGAGAATCCTTTGAATCCAGCAGGAGGGTATCGGAAATGCCCTGGAGATGGCATCCTCAAGCTCACTACAGGGAAAGGCTGGCTGGTACGTGTCTATATTGAATGAATCTTTCAGTTAAACAGCATTAATAGTTAGCTGCATAGTTGTAACACTTTTTTGTTCCTCACCCTTATCTTTTCATCTCACTCACTGTGGTTGTTCTGCTTTCAGAATCATGACGAGACATGGAGGAGCTACTTCTCAGACATTCATTCTTTTCCCAATGCGGTGTACACACACTGCTATGACGACTCCGGCACCAAGCTGTTTGTAGCAGGTGGACCACTCTGTTCTGGCCTGCACGGCAACTACGCAGGACTGTGGAGCTAGCCTCTCAGTCCCCTCCATTGCTTTATCACTACATACTCGTCCAGATTTTTATTTAACCAGTCCCTCCATCCCCCTCCTTCTCCCACAATTATTCCTATGCTCCTTCAACCTCAACTACTCAGTGTTCTTTTTTATAAAAAAAAAAAATGTATAAACTATTAACTAATAATTTTCAAGAAGCTGCGAAGTCTGCCACTGAGAAACTCAGAAGAGTTTTTAAAAAAAAAGAAAGCAAAAAAAAAAAAAACAACAGTAAGAATAAAGTTACACGTTTTCATCATTTAAAACACTGACACACAACCCGCAGGGATTAGGTCTTTTGCTGGCTTGTTTTTGTATGTAAGGATGCTGTTTCTGCTGCTTCCTCTGTCATAAATGAGTGTCTTTGTGGAATACTTGTGGATTTACCAAAAGTTCCCTTTCATTCTCGTACTGAAATGGATGGCAATAACAGGGAGGGAGAGAGGAAAAAGGACTGAAGAGACAATTCGTTTAGGAGGACTGAACAGAGTACAGATGGAAAGAGAATATTCATTTTTTGGAACAGCCTGTCCTGTCCCACAATCATAAAAAAAAAAAACATAAAGAACTTCTCTCTTCTCCTGTCAGAAGTAAAACGAAGACGACAGCCGACTCAATCAAAATGGGACTTTGTGTTCATATTTTTCCTCATTAAGATGATGTAAAGGGAAAAATTGAGATTTCTTAATGCAGTGTTCTGCTATGAATAAATCCCAACAAATATGTATTTTATTTGTTGATTGTGTAATTTGATAGAGAAACCCCTGCTGATATTGTGATTTGCTTTATTTGTATTTATTTTCCCCCTTCTCTGTCCCCCTTATTCTATTTTTCAGGGGTGTTTATATCTGCTTGTTTTGAAGGATTTGTTGTCTTTTCACCCTTTCGCTTCTGTTCCTGTTCTCTTTGACCAGAGTGCTTTCAGCAGATTTGTTCATTTGTAATGAAAGAAATCCTAATCTGTTACTGCTCTGGTGCTATTAGAGAATTGAACCTTTTTAGTTTTAGTAGCAAGTGATGTATCATCAAATGTGATGATTACTAGATAGAGGAGCCTTTTTACTGGGTAGAACTCAGCATAATCCTGGGACTCCTCTACAGTAACTGGGGAGAAGCTCTGTAGTAGCTTACTTGGATCTTCTCAACTATCCGCCTAGAAGGACGCAAGGAGAATTATTGAGAAGTATTTCGGACTCTACCCTGGAGTTAGATGCTGCAGGCACATACATTTGTTGTCACAGTTGTAAAACTTTTTCTCATTTTGTATCAGGGAGTGAGTCATTCTGCTCTTTTCCTTGTTTGGTAGAGGCAGGGTAAGCTTGAGTTACATTTTTGCCTTGCTCAAGTCTTTCTGTGAAAGACTGCCACAGGCGATCATAGTTTTCCTTTTCTACATGGAACTTTTCTCCAGTTTTCATGATGACACATTAAAAACAGAAACCCCAATTACGACCAACAATTGAACAAATAACCAACACTTTTAAAGTGTATTTTATATATAAATGTGTATATGTATGTGTAAAATACATAGGGACAATTGCATACATTTTTATGTATGTGTCTGAGGAAGTGTGTGGATTGATCTGTCTACTTGGTGATGCCCTGTTTTTTTATACACACCTCATGAATGTTTTTACAAATGACTGAATCTGAGGATATTGTAAAATATAAACACCTGAAAAACAACTATCAAATCTTTAAAAAGAGCAAATAATAAAAATAAAATGTATATTGATGTAACAGTTGTCCTTTTTTGTGTTATATTTTATAATACAACGTTTTTATGATATATAATATGATATATATATGTGTGTGTGTGTGTGTGTATATATGTATATCGAAAAAAATGCAGACAATAGAATCTGCAGTATTTAGTCGTGGTTATTTTGTTTTTATGTATTTATTTTCACAAATATTGCATGTGAAAATAAGCATTGAATGTTTGGAAGTTGTGACCGGAGAGGAGAGCGGAGCATCCACCGCGGCAACGCACGTCACGTGACCACCTTGTCTGCTGCTGGCCGAGTGAAGCGTGTTAGCAGGTAATAAAAACACATATTTTCTTATGTTTTACAACTTTGACTCCCGTATGGTCATGAATTTAAATCGTTGCTTCGAGGGTACTTTCGACGAAGTAGTTATCCACAGGGTGTATTGTTTTGCCGACAGAAGCTTGTGAGGGATGTCTTTCGCAATTTTTCTGTTGTCTTGTTTCCCGGCGAGAAATGTCGGGATGGGATTGTGCTTTGCTGTGAGGCCTTTCCGCTAGATTTGATACAGCTTTGTTGTTAGCCTGCTAGCTTTTGTTTAGATGTCCAAGACGTGACCGATGTCAGTGCCAGTGGCGTTGGATAACTGTTCGTATCTATAAATACACATAAGACTTTAAGCGAGTCGGTTTGACGGCCGCTGGCTCTGAACTTGGACCACATTTAGATAACTTAGCATCGTTAGCTAGCTCCATCCAAACTGCATCGTTTGTTCAGTATCGACGGTCTGGTGTCAGCATTAGCATTTTAGGTAGCCTTGGCTAACTTCACTTCACGCAAGCGAGGACAAAGGGGTCCCTAGTACCATTTGCTCCGAGTCGTTCAGTGTTGTGTTCATAACGACGCTAGAAGAGTCTGATTTGTTTTTTCAAGGTAAATAGACAATGCTAACCATTACCGAACAGTCCGGTTTGAAGACAATAATAGAGCAAGTGGCTAACGGTAGCACTGATTCAAAACAAGGGTCCGCTTCAGTTTACAACAATACAGGATAATTGTCAATTAACTTTGAATTTTCTGTAAGCAGTTATTTCTTCATTTGCTGATTTTTTTTTATTGTCATCTCCATATGTTCAAGTACATCTTTGAATCAAATCAGATGCTACAAATTGAAGCGAAGAGTGAACTGTATTATTGTTTTGTTATTGTTTATGTTCAGTACGTTGATGCTCATACATATCTGTATTCATTTGCCGTTTTATGTTTGACATACACAGTGTTAGTGGCGACCTTGGTTGGCGACGGTAAAATGCTTTTTATCGCAGATAGTGGTCTTTTTTTTTTTTTTTTTTTTTTACCGAAATTCCGTTTGATGTGTCCTTTTACATTAGCTTTGTTCAGACCAGCAGCCAATGGCATCAGTGCATTTGCCCACGTCACTCAGACACTGTAAACTGGATTGCTATTGTTCTCTGACATAAAACAAATGGGTCAGTGGGAATTTCTGTAGTTATTATCCAGGTAATAGACACAGTTGTCTGAGTTTCATATTCATGTTCTAGTACAAGGTTTTTTTCTTATCTGTATTGTACATCAATGTGTTTGTAAATGTATAAATGGTTGTGTCAGTTTTTTTCTTTCATTCATATTTGTGACTGAAAATGACTATTTCTCAGTTATGTATCATACCTAATTTGCAGAAACTCCGCTATTTGGCATATATAAACACTTAATGCAGTTTGCATATATGCACATAAAAAGAATGCTAGTGTTCTGCTGCACAACTCTGGTTCAACTTTTGTCAAGTGCAGCAACTGTGTGCATGTAATGGTAAATTGCTGGAAACCATCTAGCAGCGTAAGTTAGGGGTGTGTGGTGTTTATTCTGCTTCACACACTGTGGTCTGTTCTGTTTGTAAGAGGACACTGGGTCGCTCTCCTTCCTTGACCCAGATTTTCACCAAAGCTGTTGCATCACCAGGGCCAACTGTGTGTCTTACAGCTTCCATAAGGGCAGTATTCATGATTGTTCAGTAAAGCTTAGTTATGCCTAAAGACATATTTCTGGTATTTAATGCTTTATATGTTTGTTTGTGCCTACGTAAAGCCCTTATCATTGAATGTATGCCACTGTGTACATCTATGAATTTCAGATATGTTCTTTGATCTTATTACTTTTTCTTTGCAGATTTTTGTATTTTGTACATACAGAGTTTTGTAAATACTGTATATGATGAGCTCTCTGGGCAGCGAAAAGGCCCGGGGTCCTCGGGAAAAAGCGCTGCCCGTTGCCACTCACACATCACAACCACAGAAACAGATACAGGTAAGTCACAACAGCGTGAAAAATACAAAAATACACACATCTGCTCCCCATTCCATGAAATTTTGACATAACTAGATGTATGACCAAACAACAGTGCAGTTATTTACGCAGGAGACCTCTTATCTGTTGTTTCTTTTGAAGGAACAACACATCAGACAAACCTCTGAATGCAACAACAGGAAGCACAGGTTGATCCATTTGTCTTGCTGCGTCTTTGTATTACAGGCTACTGCTGAACAGATTCGACTTGCCCAGATGATCTACGATAAGAATGATGCTGACTTTGAAGACAAAGTTAACCAGGTGAGAAATTTTTGTGCGCTTTCCAGAAGACACAGTATTATGTTGTCTCTACTAGGCTGAGACATCCACATCGTATTCCTCTACAACTGCATTAAAGCTAAACTATGATTTATTGATGTGACTTGTTTCTTGGTTTGATTTTTTTTATTGCCATTGCCATTTCGTCCCTTGAGAATCAGCTGGTTCTATGTCCACTTTTCCTCATTTTGAGAAAACAGTGTTTGAAAATTTCACCTGTCTGATATCTGATATTTGGAGAGTTATCAATCATCTTTTGTGTGGAATAGTGTTGACTGTGGAAGGTACCCTAAACATATTGTTAACATGTTCTAAATCTCCATAGGCTTAGAGATATAAGAAGTCAGAAATGGACATAGAACTTTCTGATTCCAAGGTATATAAGTTGCCCCTGGCCAACAAGTTCTATGTCCAACATAGGACCTGGTGCCTTTACAGGTTTCACTTATGATCGAAATCAGGAAGTTCTGTGTCCACCAGAGTTATTTTTAAAAAAGTTATGAACAACTAAGAACGTTTTAGTCAGTAATTACATGTATTTTATACTGATGTCACACAATACAACATTAAAAACCATCCTTTGCTAGTGTTTTCCAATCCACATGTATTTAAGGTTGACAGCTAAAATGAGCACATCTATCCATTTTCATTAAAGGTAGAATGGTGAATAAACATGTTAGGACACCGGGAGTACCTGAGTAAATTGTGTTAACTCAGTTTTCATGGCAAACAACCATTTTCCAGCCATACTTCAATCCTCAAAGGCAGGATAATTAGTTGTGGAATGTAGGCAAATGATGTGTAATACCATGAACGACCTTTTTAAGACTGAGGATTGATAATTATTGAAAATTCTTTGTACACTCATAGATAAAAGTCAGTGAATGAGCCACATTCTCATTTGAACCTGACTCCAGACAACACTGCCCACTTGACCAGAATCTATAACATAAAAAATAAAAATTAGAAAAAAAGTGTATAAAATGCAAAAATTGCATCAAAATTAAATATACATTCACAGGTAAAACGATTTTATCAAATCAATGACAAGTCTGTAAATGAGCCAAATTCTCATTTGAACCTGAGGCTGGGACAATATTGGCCACTTGACCAAAATCTAGTATGAAAGAATGAAAAATAAAACTTATCCAGAAATGCCAAATTTTGCATCAAAATGCCTCATACACTCAAATATAAAATGACTATCAAATACACAAGTTTATCTATGAGCCACCTTCTCACACCTGACTCCGGGACAGCCTTGCCCGTCTAAAAACGCCAAATTTGAACACTGAACTACTTTTGAGCAAATGTCACATGATCCAGGTATGGCCCCTGATTGGTTCCTCCTTGGACATAGAACTACCTGATTTGAAACGAGCGCCACTCAGGACATAGAACTAAATGTTTCTAGGTGTGAGTGTGTGTAGATGTTTAGCTTGGAGCTAAGCACTTTGGGACCTAAACTTAAATGATTTTAGAATGTCCTGATATGCTTAACTCCATTTCTGCAAAAGGTGGACATAGAACCAACTGATTCTCAAGGGAGGATTTGCTGGCATCATTCACTTTAAACAGGGTTCCCGCAGGGTCTTAAAAAACCTTAAAAGTTTTGAATTTACAAATCTGCATTTAATACCTTAAAAATGTCTTTAAAAGGTATTAAATTTGATATGGTAGGTCTTAAAATATGTTGCCATAAACTTATTGGCTGTATTGTGTTCAAATATGTCTGTTAAATGTCCAAACTGCAAAGAAAGTAACATTAGTCGACTCAGTTCCACTTGTTCAAATTAGGAACCAATTATCGCTAACTTTGTAGCCCCCAGTGAGAAATGACTCGGAACGGTGGGAATCAAGGGGTTGTAGTAAATAAATACATTTTCCTAAATTCTCAGTCACAAATTTTTGTCAGTATGGCTGTGAAATATGCATTAAATTCTGCTCCAAGTAGTTTTAAAAAGGTCTTAAAAGTAACTTCTAGAAACCTCTAGGAACCCTGTTTAAACTTTACTCAAGCATCACTGCACTACTACAGTCTGTGGTAATGAAACAAAAATAAGTACATTGTGACTCCGCTGTCATACATAACTGTCATTGCATGATGTGGCCTGAGGCACTAATGGTGGATACCTGACAATGTAAACTAACTGGGGGGAATAAGAGACAATCTGTTCAAAGTTAAAAAGATGCTGTCGCACCAAGGTCTTAAATGTTTATCCAGTTCCACTCTATTCATTCTGCCTTAAGTCTGCAATTTTCAATTTGCCCATTATTACATGTTCCAGTCTCAATATTTTAAAGTTGACAGACCTAATATCAAACTGTCATTCCTCAGTCAACTGGTAAATATTTATTTAACTGGTGCCTGTTGCTTTTCTCAGCTGATGGAGGTGACTGGAAAGAACCAGGATGAGTGCATGGTAGCGCTTCATGATTGCAATGAGGATGTTAGCAGAGCCATCAACTTCCTCCTGGAGAGCACCTCGGACATGGTAGGTGTATAAACTCACTTGGTTTATCTTTATTAGCTCATACAGGTATCATCATTGTTTTCATTAGAATACATTTTGAGGGCACGAGCCACAATTGAAACTGAATTGAATTAGATTTTTTTTAAGGATACGAACCTTCTTTTTTTTTCTTAACTGTGATTTCAGGACTTAAGCTCTACAAGGTTAGCCTCAGTGCATTCTATTGTGAACACTTTCCTGGCTACTAAAGGTCTAACACATGCAGGTTGCTCTGCCCGTGTGTTGTGTGTCCCAACATATTTTGAAGAATACCAGCCGGCACAGATGGCTAGGAGAGGCTGGAGGGCAGGGCAGTCAGCCAGTTTGCTACGCATGTTGTTGTTTTGGTTTCCAAAAATAGCAAACTGCTGGTTTTCCTTTTTATATAAAAGGCTCCGCTGTTATGGTATAGTTTCAGAAGCTCTAATTAAAGCTGCTCATGCTTTGTCATTGTGATAAGATGTGTAATAAAATGAGAGTGAATGAATTAAAGTGAGCCGAGTCATAATCAGCATTTTATGATTTTTTTTTTCAGTCTATAATTTAAATCTCAGTCAGTTACATTCAATATGTAAGAATTTAACACTCACAGTCAAACGTATATTTAGTTTTCTTATACAACTCAGCTGCACAGTACTAATTTCAGTACCAATGTTGATCCAAAAATTAGTGGTTCCCTGTATTTTCCAAGATGAGTAAAGTATCCCTTTAGTGCTTGGTATAACATCTCTTTTTTTTCTGTGCAAAATATAAAAGTATAACCAACAGTAGCATTGCAGAGATTTCTCTTTTAGGTGTCAGAAAGTCTTACTAAATTGAATCAAACAAATCTTTAGAAGTGTTTTTTTTTTGTTTGTTTGTTTTCTTTTTTTAGAAATGCAGGGAGACATTTACTGAATTATACTCTAATTACCTGAGATTTTTCCATGATACATATTTTTCATATTGGCTTGAGGCAGGGGTTTTTTGTATACTTTGCATCTTACCAGGCATGTCCTTAATTTTCTTTTAAACACAACGAAATCCTTCTATGGAATTTTGTTTTTCATTTTTTTTTTTTTTTTTTAAGAAAAGCGAAATTCATTCTAATGTCTTCTTTCTGTTTGCTATCACTCCTCTTGTCTTTAGACCTCATGGGAGACGGTAGGAAAGAAGAAGCCTCTGGTGAAGGAGGGTCCATCAGAAAGCAAGGAGAACAAGGAGAACAGGGAGAAGAAAGGAGAAAGGGAGGCCAGTAAGGGTCGTGCAGCAGCCAATCGCAAAGGCAAAGGAGCCAATCGCACCCGGCAGGGTATGAACCCTCTACAAGCCCTCAAGATTCATGCACTTTGAGTTTAGAGCTTCTTTTCTGGATGTTGGGTCAGTATTTTGAGACATTTTCACTTGCATTTATCTGTGTGTCTGAAAATACACAGTGCGTCCAGAGGAGAATGGTGTGGAGGTGACACCGGGAGACCGCGGTTCAGAACGAGGTCGGAGACTCAAAGGTGGTCGAGGTGAGCAGAATCGCATCAAAACCCTGACAGTGCATCGTACACTTAAGGAGACACTGTTGACGTGTGTGAATGTAATGTTCCGTAGGATCTGGAGGTCGAGGCAGAGGGAGAGCGCCAGCGGGGAGCAGGTTCTCTGCCCAAGGAATGGGGTATGAGACTAACATATACACTCACATACATCCATTTTATAACATAAAGGGCAAATTGAGGTTTGTTTTTTTTTTTTTTTTTCTTTTTTTGTGTGTTGATAGTACTAGTTTGTCTATGTAGTATAGTCAAATAGAACCCAACTAACAAATACAAACACTCATAAACTTCTTTTACAGATGCCAGAAATACAAAGGATCCCCTATGGACTTTCAGTTCTGTTTCAGTATTACAGTTCTCGTTTGTTTTATCGCTCTAACATTAGTTGATCTCAACAAGGGAGCGAGACTTTCAATCTTTATAATGACTTATGGACTCTGCCATCAGTAAAGACTCATCTGGGACAGTCAAAATGCCTATGCGTCACCCAGTGGGAGTTTTATAGGGAACCTATATATAAACTAATGAAGAGAATCTGCTTGCAACCAATGTAAATCACAATATTCCCTTAACCTTTTAATTGGTTTAGCGCTCAATGTTCCCCATCTTCATTCTTGATCAGGACCTTCAATCCTGCGGACTATACCTCAGAGGCTGGGACAGGGACCACACAAACTGAAGTGTGGGACACAGTGGCCAACAGCAACACTGATGGGACAGGTAAGTTCCAGAGTACACATACACATGTTCTGTACTGAGCATGTTTGCTCCAGATCTCCTGTGTCTCGTCTTCTACTTGACCCATGTGTATTTTAACCCAACACTGGTTGTGCTTTAGTTGCCTGGAGGAATACCTTGGAAGACTGGGCAGCTGAGGACTGGAGTGAGGATGTCAGTGTGAGTTGGGAATTAAAACGTTAATGGAGAAGTAAGATTTAAAAAAAAATAAATAAATATGTTGATTTGTGCCTACATTAAACTTTTCTCTTGGGTTTTTCTGTGTTTTTTGCAGCTTTCAGAGACCAAAGTATTCACCTCCTCTTGTGCACCACCTGCTGAGAACCACATTACACCTGGGCAAAGGTAAATAACCTTTGTGGCTCACTGGAATTATTTTTGGCTTTTTAATTACATATAATTTAGGTTGTGTTAATGCATGTCAAAGATATTTAACTAAAGGTGTGATTTGAGGGTTTTTTTTCTTCAGATTTTAGAAGTTCAACTTGCAGACTTTTTATAGCAGCATAATAAGCAGTGTAATTAAAACAATAACACTCTAGTCTTTATGGACCAAATGTTTCAGTGTAAACCCATAAATACATTTTTGGATCCCATGGTCGTTCAAACATAAAATTCTATATTATCAGGTTTCAGAATGTATTTATGTTTTTCCTTATGCACGGCACCAGGGTTAGTAAGCTGCAGTTTAATTTTACATAAATTACAGAAAATGCCTCTGTTCTCATGACATGAATGGTAACTTTACTGACTATATGTCAGTCTGGATCTTGCATCTCTGCTGCAAAAGCCTGTGGTTGGAGGAAGAGAACCACCTTCCTCCACTTCCTCTCAAAGTCTGGTCTTCACCAACTCCCACCACCACCAGCCAACGCAGCAGCCACAGCAGCCGCCTCCCAGCCGCAGCACCACCAGTAGCACAAGCTACGCACACGCTGCTCTGGTAAAAAGAAATGCTTTTGATCCACACCTCCACAACCATCCTATATTCATCCAACTGAATCTACACAGACAAAAGTGAACTTTCTTCTAACTCTCTTGTTTCTGTCTGTGTTAAGTCGTCGGTTCTGGGAGCTGGTTTTGGGGACCTGGGCCAAGCCAAGAGGACCCAGCCCAGTGCTGGAGCTCAGATATTGGAACAGTTGAAGGGTCCTGGCTTGGGTCCGCTACCCTCATCACAAGCGGCCCCTCCTGTCAGCACCCAAGGAAGTAACACCTCCATCGGCCGCCTGCCAGGCCTGGGAGCACCTGTACCTCCGCCCTCATCCTCGAGCTGGGACATGAAGGCTTCAGAATCCAACACCACCTCACTCTCTTCGCAGTTCAGCCGTAAGTGTTAAATTATAAATAATTGTGGTGCATGAAAGTCAGACAACTGAACTAAACTAAACTGAATTATGTGAAATACTCATCCTGTTTCTGTGTGTGCAGGTGAGTTTGGCCTACAACCAGAGCCGTCTCTTGTGCTGAGTCAACTGGTTCAGAGACACACTGGCCCTTCCTTGCCCCTGGCACGTCAACCTACTCCTCCATCACAACAAGCACCCCCTAGTTCTGCCTCGCCTGCTTCCCAGCATACCAGCACGCCAGCGCAGGCAGGCCCAGTGATGGCAGTTGCTGGTACGAAACCTGCTGCCAATGCAGGGCTGGATCCTCAGGGTGGCAGTATGCCACAGCAGCAACGGGCACAGCTCAAAGGACAGAAACGAAGGATACCTCCCACGTCAAAGGTAGGTGGGCGACGGGCAGGTGGCTGCAGTTAAATTTCGATTTACATTTGGCTGCTTTTGGAATTCCAGTTCCAGAAATGACCTCTGACTTGGGTTTGTTCCTCCTGACAGATACCCTCCACGGCGGTAGAGATGCCAGGCTCAGCTGACATCCCTGGATTAAACCTTCAGTTTGGGGCGTTAGACTTTGGCTCCGAGTCAGCATTACCAGAGTTTGGCGTTGTTGACAACTGCGTGAGTGCAGCATCTAGGGAGTCCACGCCAGCCCCCTCCACAGCACCCCCTGCACCAGGACCAGGCACACAGAGTCAGACAAGCCTGTACTCCAAACCCCTCAGGTACCAATACTGCTCCCTTTTTCACTATTGCTACAATATTTGCCCTGATTAATCTTTATATGTTAATGTAGAATATGTTATTTCTAAGAGAAACAACAAATCCATCCTAACCCATGGATAGAAAAAGGCAAGCTGGGAACTATGTCCTGTTTTACCTTAACATAGTGCTGCTAATTTAGGAACAAGATCTCAGCATGGTCGCTATTTTCAGTGTGTCGTTGCATG
Source organism: Sphaeramia orbicularis (assembly GCF_902148855.1). Lineage (NCBI taxonomy): Eukaryota > Metazoa > Chordata > Actinopteri > Kurtiformes > Apogonidae > Sphaeramia > Sphaeramia orbicularis. Next base: position 20,750,226 of record NC_043961.1, on the reverse strand, counting down.
TTGGAGGCTGTTGTTATTTGTGGAGGACAATGAAAGTGTAAACATGCATAAATAGTCACCCAGTGTCAGGCCTAATTCCATTAACATGTTCCATTGAAACATTTTATGGATGGATATAAATTGGTAATGCTTACATCCTGGTGAAAATTCAGCTGTTACCTTCATTTAAGTGTTTCATATAATGTCAAGTTTATTTATACAAACTTCGTCCTTGAATAAGATGGAGACTCTGTAACATTTCCCACAGTGCTTTGTACTGACGTCTCTGTCCTCCTGTCCGTTCTGTTGTCATGCAGTGAGTCACTGGGCAGCCCACTGTCCGTTGCGCTCCCCCTGCCCCTCTCCTCATCTGAGCCAGTATATCACTCTTCCTCGGTGGCATTGTCCAGCCTCACCCCCTCTTCATTAGGGACTTCCAGTTCCACCAATCCTCCCTCTTCTTCTTCAGCCCCATCCACCACCTCCTCTTCTGTGCCCTCCTCCTCACCCTTCTCCACAGTGGGGGGAACTTATGATGGGACCATGCCCCCTCACACACGACTGGCTTTTTCCCAAAGCAAAGAGGCCACAGTGCCAGTCATGGTGAGTCGAAACAGTTTAAAGTGAAGGTTCTTAAGCTTATTCTATGCTTGGACATGAGGGATTATCTAAATTCAAATATGTCACAGGGGAAATATTGGTGTAACATTTAGAGCATCCTGCAGTGTGGATTTGTGTAGCCCATTTCTCGTGGTCTTTATCGGCATAACACAGATAAAGAGCAGGTCACTGAATTTTGTATAAATATGTCCAAGCTGATAAACTGAGACCAACGGTGTGAAAGCGATGACTGTTCAGAGAATGTCCTTTCAGTGTTGGGCTCGAAATACCCCTTTTTAATACAGCCTCTTTCAGTATTCAGATCATCACAGTAAGATTCAGGATACAGCAACGTGAACCATTGTTAATAATCAAGCTCAGTATGTATGTTCTGTTAGATTTTCACCTTTTATATGCAGTCAGTGTGATTGCTTTAAAGTTATATTGAACTGTCTCTGCATGTCTTTGGGATATTTGGAAATTGGTCACTGAGCTCCTTTCTCTCTCCTGTCAGAATGGTCTGAATGGTGTAAGGACTTCTGCTGCACTTGACAGTAAGCTTCCTTTTACAAAATAATTTATTAATCTTATGCATTGTATTAAGAGACCCCGTAGACGCAATATATTTTTTTACTTTCCTCAGCTTCATCTGCATCCTCCACGCCAAAGCCAGAGTCCCCGGCTCTGAACATAAGCACCAACAGCGCTACCGCCCCTTCCTCCCACTTGCCCTCGTCCTTACCTCCACACAGCTCCACTACGCTCTCCAGTCTGGCCCAGGATCTGCCCTCTGCCAGCCAGCTCACGTCGCTCAACAGGTGAGGGTTATAAATAGTCTGCAGGTGTAATTACACTTCAGCCTCTTATAACATGAAGAAAAGAAAGTCTTCATGGCTCTGCTTTGTCTGTCTTCACTCTGCAGCCATGCCAGTAGTCACTCCTCAGTTTCAGCACTGGGCTCCAACTCCCTCACGGTGAGTTTCAATTGGTATCGACATTAATCCATTATTTTAAACCAGGTGATTTATAGTCTGTGGTTTGCTGTTAGTCAGCTAAGTGTAATCTAAGTTTAACTGCAGTTGTGAAAGGTTCTAAATCCAGCGCATCCAAACCTGGGTACACTCCCCAGACTAGGGCTGAGTAAGAGATTTATTTGAATTTTAAAGCTTTCATTATTTATTTTTTTGTCTACAGTCAGTCAAAACAAAGAATTAACAGAATCTCAAGTGTAAGTGTATAATATTTTTATCCTCTTGAGATCTAGCAGTGCATTTTTGTCCTCTGTAGGTGACAAGAATTTGACAGCTTATCGTTAATAAAAATAAAAAAACGGTGTCCATTGCAAAGGACATCCATAAAAAAACAAGAAAAAATGCATCTGGAAAAACTGTTGCATTATGCTGTTTCTAATCAAGAAAATTATTTAATGTAAAAAAAAAAAGCCCAAACTTTTACTTTCCTGGGTCTAAGGAGGATATAATTTGAATAATATATAGCATCACTTACAGGCAATGACTGTTCTAAAATACTCACAAAGCACATTTCTCCAAAGAGCTTTCAGTTTACATTTTTATTGAGCAAGAAAGGCCTCCAGAGAAAGGGTTTAACTTGATTTTGTGATTTAGGTATCGTCCACATAATTGGAAGAACAAAAACTTGAATTCATTCATTTACCTTAATTCCATGTTTCAGCCAGTTCTGTAACAGATGGACTCTTAAAACATATTTCTGTCATGTATCTCCCTGTAGTACACCAGTGTTGACAGCAGCAGTGTGAGCTCTCTGGCTCCCTCATCTGGCTCGTTTGCGTCATCACAGCCCTCAGCCTCAGCACTCCACTCGACCCACAACAGCAGCAACAGTAGCAGCAGCAGTATCAGCCACTTGGCCAACATGCCCAACATGGGCAACAATATGAGCAGCACAGTTGGCGGTATTGCTGGCACGAGCGGGCTACATTCTGCTGCGACCGCCGCCACCAGCGCAGTGCTGGGACTTGGCTCCAATGGAGTTCCTGCCACATCCAACCTCTCTGCACCTAGGACCACCCCCCTGCTGTCCTCCTCAACTGGTACGCACATGCTCTGTCACTATTGGGGATGTTCATAAGTGAAAGATTTCTAACATTATGCTACATAACGAGAGGATGAATAAAACCTCTGACTTGAGCGCTTGTCTTTTTCTCCCATAAAAGTATGAAAGCAACTGTTATTGAATCTTTATCCTTGCAGGTAAAGCTCCTCCTAATCTGTCCCAGGGAGTGCCTCCTCTACTTCCCAACCAATATATCATGGGCCCAGGGGGGCTGCTGCCAGCATACCCAGTAAGTTGATCCTTAAGTTTTAGTATGAGTGAACACAGGCTGCCTGTCTTCTCTATGAAATTATCAAATAGCTCTTCCTTTATTTAGTCACTGCTCAGATGTAGTCATGCTCACAATATTTACACTCAATACCTCACAGAAAACATGATGCAACATTTTTCTTACTGAGTATTAAGGTTACATTTGTGGCACCTGACCATATCTGTCCTTTGCGCATCACAGCAGATCTACGGCTATGAGGACCTCCATATGCTCCAATCCAGACTGCCAATGGTGAGCCTCATTTAACATTCTTGGGCAGTTTTTATTTCTTAAGATTTATTCCAGGGTTTACACAGGCCTTTAAAATAAAAAAATTATAATTGTATTGGAGCACGTCCAGTCAGCCATCAGTCATTATTTTGCTTTATTCTTATTGGGAGCCTCACCTAAGTCTGTTTTCTTTCATACTTCCTGTATGGACCTGCAGTAGATCTTGAATTGCTTTCATAATGGTCTTAAAATGTTTTAAAGGTAACATGTTGAAACCTGTATTGTTACCATCTACTGTCCTCACTCATAATGTTAGATTGTCCTGCTCTTGTTTGAAATTTCTTCTTAACCTTTTCTGTCCTTACAGCCCTCTTTGCAGGATTACTACGGAATTACATTCCCTGGCCCCACAGCAACTCTCTCTGGCAGAGACGGAAGCCTAACAAACAACCCCTACTCAGGTAAAGTACCTTCACCTTTTCCTGACCTTTTCTCAAATCAAGAATTGCTCTCGGATGGTTCTTATGTTTCCTGTTTTTTTTTGTTTTTTTTTTAGGTGAAGTCACAAAGTTTGGCAGGAATGACTCCACCTCTCCAGCACCCCCTACGAGCCTGGCAGCTGCTCAGCCCCCCCAGGCCCAGAGCCAAGGACAGAGCCAGGCTCAGCCTCCTCAGGCCCAGCCTCAGCCCCAGGGCCAGCCACAGCACCACAGCAGTCAGCAGGCCTTTCTGCCTCCAGGCTACAGCTACACAGGCCTGCCTTACTACCCTGGGGTGCCCGGCGCTGTCCCCAGTGCTGCTGCCTTCCAGTACGGCCCCACTATGTTTGTCCCCCCCGGGGGCCCAGGACCAGCCTCAGCAAAGCAGCACAGCATGGGGCTCGGCCTGGGAAATCCCTCCGCTAGCCCCTTCCAGCAGCAGACCCAGCAGCAGCCCAGCGGTTACGGTCAGCACACCTTCAGCTCAGGTTAGTAACAAGTGCACACCAAGGAAATGCGAAAGTTCAGTTGACTCAAAAATGTTGAACTCGGATTCTGTTCTTATTAAAAACCTGAAACCTACTTGTGTTGTTTACATATTGTTTGGTGATAGAGTGCATTATCCAGACTTTCACTTTGGTCTTTTGTGATCAGGGTATGAGGAGCTGACAGCAGGGCCAGCAGGAGTGGACTACAGTAAAGGGTACAATTCCTCCTCACAGGGACAAGCCAAATCTGCTGCTTCTGGGCCAGGGAAAGGTAAGGACAACGAGACCATGAGCTGTTTCTAATCTCCTGTTTGAGTACATTTTATGTAATTCAAACATTAATGTTGATCTTGTTATATTACCAGGCGTCTCAGTGACGTCCAGTAACTCGGGTGTGCCAGACATCAGTGGAAGTGTTTACAATAAGACCCAGGTGAGCTCATAACCCCATAACCCACCCTGTTGTCTTCTTGTACATTTACATTTTTTGCTAAATTATTAAGGCATGCCTTCTCATGCTTACCTTGTTTGTTGCAGTCTTTTGATAAGCAGGGTTTCCATGCGGGGACCCCTCCTCCCTTCAGCTTGCCATCTGCGCTGGGGGGCCCAGGGCCTCTGAACCCTGGAGCAGCTCCTGGAGGCTATGCACCGGCCCCATTCCTCCATATCTTGCCTCACCAGCAACCACATTCACAGCTGCTACACCACCATCTAGCTCAGGATGGACAGGTAACCCCGAGAGTACATTTTTCAGCTGGGGTGTCAAACATTTGGCCCAGCAAAGGGTCCAATCTGGCCCTCGGGATAAATCTGCTATGTATAAAAATTTCAAAGAAGACATTAACAATCAAGGGTGTCACTGAGTCTAGACAAGTTTTTTTGATCGTGAAGTTAAGTGATATATATTTCAGTTCCAAATGCCTCTTACCAAAAGTTTTATGTCTTTGTAGATCCACTGTAATCTGGAAATTGTAATGCAGATGCATAAATGATAAACTGAGGCATAATATTGTTAAAAGTGCACTTGAGACATTTCAGGTTGTTCACAGTTTAGGCTATTCACATTTTCATAATTATATTTTTCAGAGTTGTCATTATTTCTAGTTTATTCTGATATTATTTTACTGATCTAGCCCACTTGACATTAAATCAGGCTTTTTGTGGCCCCTGAACTAAAATGAGACTCCTAATTTTTTATTTAAATATTCAACTGTGTCCACCTTATTAAACAATCTTAGCACATATCTCAGGTAGTACATGTTACCATTTGGTTTACATGTACCTGTGTTATAAGGATCAATATCACCAATATGCTTTGGTGGGTGTACATAAAAATATCAAGTTTATGGAGCTGCAGTTAATAAAGTAAAGAAGTTGACCACTAGAACGTTGTTTTTTGCCATTTGGCCACATAAAACCAGTGACAGAGTTCACGAATGTGTTGAAGCTAAAACTCAGGAAAGTGAACAGTGTCCAGATCCACAGCTGTTACTGACTGGGTGGGGTTTGTTGTCGTCCTCTGGGTTCAGGGTGGTCCGAGCCAACGCAGCCAGTCCAGCAGCCTGCAGCAGAAGAGCCAAGTCAACAAGTCGAGCTACAGCAGCTCCCCCTACTGGGCCAACTGAGGCGGCTTCATCTACAGTGTGTGGGAGTGTGCGTGCATGGACAGACACCAACACACAGCACCACACCTGCACATCTGAGCGACGAGATCATAGAGGGACAAACCATTTTACAACACAAGCTAAAAACACACACACTACCACCCCTTCCCTTTTGCTCTGTATATCCCCTTTTCAAATTTATGGCTGTTGTATGTAAAATATATTTATGTATGTATTTATACAGTATATATGTATTGGTAGGACATGAAATGTGGTTTTCTGCATTTTGTTTTTATTTTGAAGGACATTTTATTTCAAAAAAATGTGGAAAGATGAGAATGCTAAATCATGGAGATGAAGTCGGTGAATATACTTGAACACAAGCATCTTGTGATGTGGATTTTTTTGTATGCATACATGAACCGAGAATGATGTACATAGATTCTACACATCATTTTCACGGCAAAGGCCTTTTTTTATTTTAGAAGAAATAAGTTTTTGTAACTTTGGTCTCCCGCATCTGTGAATCCTTATATTGAGGGTGACTTGAGTTGATAGCTTGACTTTTCTTTTTGCCCCCTTTTCCTTCCATCTGTCTCTCATTCCTCAACTATTACTAGTTGGCTGGTATGACCGGCCAGGCCTTGGATTTGATGTCATTTTAACATTGGTTTAATCCTTGTTGTCCAAATTAAAAGTTATGAACAGTTTGTTGTGGTCTGACAATTTTGTTGCAATTTAAATCAGTTGCATATGCAAAGTTCAGCTTCAGGCACAAAGTTTTACAAATAGTGAAGGTTATTGATCCTAAGGGTGAAAATCACTTACATTAGTCATAATTCCCCTAGTTTAACTTTAGTCACAATAACAAACACTTGGTAGAATTGATGTGTGTGGGGGAAGAAAAAAACCCCTCAAATTTACAACAGCAAAACTGAACAAGAGGAATGAGTCTTTTGAAAATAAGTAGAATTTCCTGCAAAAAAAAAATCCACTTAAGTATTGTGCCTCCTTTGGGCTCTGGTCTTCTACCAGAGGCCTGAAGGTTCCGCACAGAATCACAGCACTTCCTAGGACTGCGCTCAATATATACACTTAATTTACAGGGGTTGGACAAAATAATGGAAACACCTTAAAACATCAACAAAATATAATTTAATATGGTGTAGGTCCGCCTTTTGCGGCAATTACAGCCTCAATTCTCCGAGGTATTGATTCATACAACTTGTGAATTGTTTCCAAAGGAATTTTAAGCCATTCTTCAGTTAGAATACCCTCCAACTCTTTTAGAGACGATGGCAGTGGAAATTGACGTCTTACTTGAATCTCTAAAACTGACCATAAATGCGCAATAATGTTGAGGTCTGAGGACTGTGCCGGCCATACGAGATGCTCAACTTCATTAGAATGTTCCTCATGCCATTCTTTAACAATTCTAGCTGTATGGATTGGGGCATTATCATCTTGAGGTGAAGGTGTTTCCATTATTTTGTCCAACCCCTGTATATCACTATTGGGGTCAAAACACTGTATTCAAAATCTGACAGGACACTTTAGAGACAATTTGACATTACTGTTGCTAAATGACCCACATTTTTACTTTTAAATTCATTTTTGCTTTAGTTGGACCATAAGGGATTATCTAAAATGTTGGAATGGCAATCAATTAAAGTTTGCTCTCTGACGGGACGTTGCTGTTGTTCTGACCCACTGAGAGGTTTAAGAAGATGGCTTAAAAATCCAACAGACTCTTAACTTTTTGCCAATCTACAAAAGGCTGCTCCACATGCCATGAAAGATTTTGTAGATCAATTGAACCACAAAACATTTATATTTTGTTAAAAATGTTTAATTGTGACTATTTACAGAGGTAAATTTCAAGGCACAAAGCATTTCTTTGCAGTAAAACCTGCTCGGAGGCTTCAAAATATGATACAACACAAAGCTGCGTACGTTATCTAGTTTTAAAGAGTAACATAAAAATAAACTGTACACAATAAAGAACTGAATGTTTTCTCTACTCAGAGTCCTCTTTCTTCTTCTTTTTCTTCTTTTTCTCAGACACAACAGGTTCTGGGGCCTCTTCTTCTGGCTCTGCCTCAACAGCCTCAGACTTTCGTTTCTTTTTCTTCTTGGCTGGAGTTTCTGTGTCCTCAGTTCCGTTATCTGTTGCAGCGGGTTCTGCCTCTATCTCGGCTTCTGCCTTTCGCTTCTTTTTCTTCTTTCCTGGGGTTTCTTCTGCTCCGTTCTCTGCAGCAGGCGCCTCCTCTTGGACCTCATCATCAGCTGCTTGTTTCTTCTTTTTCTTCTTCACAACAGTGGCATCTGCTTCTCCATTCTCCATCTTTAAAAAAAAAGACAAACAAAAGTCACTTTAAACTGATTTGAATGTCATCCCTTTAACAGCATCATGAGGATTCCTATCCGTATTATTTCAATGTCTGACTCGCTTCAGTGACGTGACCCACTGTTTAGGACCAGCCAATGGTTCGGAGTCAGACTGCTCTCGCATGTCGTACACTGAGACAGGACCACCAGTCTGGGTCAAATCTCAAATCTAAACATGCTTACACAGAACATAAAGTAAAGGCTCACCTCAGCTTCACCGTTTTCTTCACCATTCGCTTGTTCTAGCAACTTCTTTTCACGCTTCTTGCGTTTCTTTTCCTTCTTCTCAAGTTTCCTCTTTAATTCAGCTGTAGCGTCACCAGCCTGGGACATAAAAGTAAATAAAAGTGAGATTTGCTTCCAAGTAGAGAGAAACCAGAGGTAGCTTTAGAGACAAAATGCTGTGTCAGGCTCATTAAATCAGTTTTTACCCCCACAGTAATGTCAGGAGAGATTTGTTCATCACTCACAGCATTGACTCTGAATGTAAGGTTACAGCATTTGAGAAAAAAACCCAAAAAACTTCCCAGTCCTTGCCTAAAACACTATCCAGTTTTTGATCTAGTGCTCACCTCTTTCACAGCCTCTTTCATGACATCCACATTCTTCCGTGGGACCTCTCCAGTTTCATAGAAAGACAAACGCTCTTCCACCTGCTCTCGCAGCTTGTCACCAAAGACACTTGTGGGGAGTTCTGTAAAAAAAAAAAAAAAAAAAAAAGTCAACACATCCAGTCACATAGGGAGGAGGAGAAAACTAAGATTGTCTCGAGTAATGTGGCGTTGCTCAGAAATCAACTTCTCAACATCAACCCAGAAGGATGAATACTGTTGACGAAAAATATGAGCATCACTGCAAGCCGTGAAGCAGAAACATCAGAATTACTGTTAAGTGTGAGACGCTCATTGAAACCAGTTGTATTATTTCACTTACCGGAAAAACAGTCAATACGTGAGGCGATGGTGCACTTGTTTGCCAGATATCTGGAGATCCGACCTTTGTTCTTGGCAGCAGCACGTCCAATGAAGGTCGAGTGGAAGATCAGACCGTACTTGGGAGTGTTGCCACGAGTCTTGAGGGCTCTGTAGACATAAATCTGTTTTCATCTTTCATCAACAGTTACTGTTCTGACAATGATGAAACCATTTCCCCCTGACAAATAAATGTGCGAATAATAAAACATGTCACAAGCCAGTTTTATGACATGCTTTCAGTGACATTTGTAATCAGATTACTACACTGCATGACAACAGACTATCTTCATGTCAAACCCAAACTAAAATCTGTGTTCATAAGCTTTGATACCTACTGATTTAAGTTAAAATAAAGATTAGAAGAAAGCCAATGATAGTTTACAGATGATATACTTTGACTATGGCGCTAATGTCTGTACAAAATTATTTAGACCTCGAACAGCCATATACACCATCTATTCTAATTCTCTACCTCAGTGCTGTGAGTGTCTGCTCAGACTGTGGGGGTGCATTAGGGCGAGAGGGATCACTCTGAAGGAAACGTTAAAACTGGGTCTCCTCCAGTCACCCTGCTCTGCTCCAGCCCAGCCCTGCCATCACTGCAGCCACTTTTTTCCCCAGCAGGGAGGGGGTGCCCCAGTACCTGAACAGGGCCTTCTCTGCTCCCAAGATCTGTACAGTGGAGGCCGGGTACTTGGCCAGGTTGGTCAGACTGCCGGCATGGGAGATCAGACGCGCTCCCACCTAAAAATAAAATTTAAAAAAAAAGAAGCTTGAGTCTGTGTCACAAGACATTTCATTTACAAAACTGGTTCACACACATTGAGGACCATCAGTACCGGAGTAAGTTTTTCAACACTCTGATTCAGGGGATTGACAGATTTTGGTATAACATCACTGGTCCCATGTGCAAAATAAACCCAGCAATAAACTGCACTCACCACTTCTCCAATTAAAGCAGCCAGGTTTGGAGCCACTTGACTCATCCTGGATCGCAGGTATTCCTGCAGCTCCAGTCGATAGTTCGCCAAGGATACTACACGGTTTGAAAACCTCTCAATGTTGATTAGATCGATAGGAGAGATGTCCATACCTGGAGGGGAACAATTACAAAAGGGTTTGAGGAAGGGGACAACAATAGCATTTTCATTTACGCAGTAGCTGCTTCTGTAACTGTTCAAAGTTAATAAGTGTATACTTTCTAATCTCTTGTGCAATGGGTAATTGTTTCTCCCGACAGGATCCGCAGCGAGGATTTGAGCCTTCACTACAGGTTTATGAGAGAGCTACTCTGCCCCCCTGTGTTAGGCACCAAGAACATCATCAGTCCAAGGTGGGCAAAAAAGGGGCCCAATATAATTTTTTAATTTGCAATCTGAGGCTGCGAAAGAACCCATCACATTCTGATACAAATGGAACTGTGAGTTCCAGTGCCTGATAACCAACTTAACTGAAGACACCAGGTGTGCCATGTGTTGTCCAAAGTGAACTATGGTCTTATGTGCTTACCCATGGAGGAACGTGATGCATCCAAGATGGCTTGAGCCTTGGCAGCGTCCATCACCACCTCCTCCAAGCTCTCAAGGCTCTCCTCTGACAACTCCTTCCTGTTTCCAATGAGTTGGGCCAGGCGACAGTACGTTGAGTTGTCTGACACAATCTTGATCAGCTCTGGAAAGTGATAACCATACCACTCGCTGGAGAACCAAAGAAGATGACCGTGAGAAATGAATACTTGCACCATCAAACAAGAAAAGCACTCAGAGAGTGCAGACCTCTGCCAAGGCAGATCAGTCGTGTGTGTCCCCTGATCACCACCAAAATTGAATAATTTGTTCCTTGTGCCAGTATCAACATTTCCTGAAATTTTCATCCAATTCCGTCCATAACTTTTTGAGTTATCTTACTAACTAACAAACAAACAAACACACACACACAAAGCAAAGTGACCCCAATACCTCCTGGCGGAGGTAATAATTCCACAAGCTGTTAAGACAACCATGCTTGGTGAGAAAGTGCATGCGTGAGTCATTCACAGTGGATGTCTCATCCAACAGCACCTTCACACCAGACCACAGCTGGCAGAGCAGTTGTGTCAGAGGAGATCGATGTCCCTCCCGTTTCTATACAGCCAGTACTCTGAAGGTGTGCTGTCTGTGGTAAGCATTAGGAGGAGACTAGCATTTGGTCTGAAACTTGTACTCGACTAATCAAGTACTTAAACACACACCACCCTTTACACTCAAGACAAAACTGAAGTAGAAGATGAAAGATTCGTACCGGACACGCATGGAAAATGTATTGATGTCCTTGTCCAGTTGATCCAACAGAGCAATGGACTGAATAATCATGTTGTCAGCTCTGTTAACATTGAACTTGACCTTAGCTCTGGAGTAGCTGTGACCGAGACCCAGCTGAGCTTTAGAAGCAGCCTGAGCAGTCAGCCCCTTCACCAGAGAGTGGAAGTGGAGACGCACACCTGATGGGACAAACACACATAAGTATTTGTTGAAATACACAAAAGTAGCACAAAAGCATGTGACCTGTGGCTGTTCAGATTTTCAGTATGAACCATCATGAGTTCAGGATAAAAGATCACATCATAACAGGCCACAAGACATGTTTAATTTTACTGATTCTAAGCCTAATAATTGCAACTGCTTGCTACCTTTACACTGTAAACCATTCGTCATTTTCCTACCTCTGATGATCTCAGCCACAACACCACTAGTTTGGATAGAAATGCTAAATTCTTCTTGTAAAGCTGCTCCAATCTTGGCATCTGAAACCCCCAAGATTGCCTTCTTCTTTCCAGAACGGGGTAGATTTGTGTCAAGGAACAACTTAAGATCAGCATGAACCACACCTGCAAGCAATAAGACAAGTCACTTGTTTGTGAACCCTTTATAAATTACACTCAAGTTCCTGCAGTAAAGCCACTGTGGAAGTGAACATGACTGAGCCTTCTGACCTTTTACATGTCCAAACCATATCATGGGATGAGTCAAATACAGTCTCATATGTTGAGGTCAGTATTTGTTTATGGGTCAGGTTTATGGAACATGCACATCCATGAGAAAAAGAAAAAGGTTCTCTTTCCCTATTCTGTATGCACTCATTTGTTAGCTAAATACCGTTATGTATGATAGACGCTTGTATTAAAAAATATTTGACTTGTTTTTTTAGACACATTGGTCCTTACATCATAATAGGATCAAGAATTGA